>NW_017736068.1:0-1456 GCF_001890085.2 Hipposideros armiger
TTTCCAGTGAGTGCTATGGCCTGTCATGTTTCAGGAAGTACGAAAGAGTCATTTCATAATTAGGGTTCATGTTTATCTAATACCTCACTGTTGACGCAGCACGAGCGCCCTCTGCTGCTGTGGATTAGAATCACATGTTAAAGAGCCATGGAGATTTTAAAGGGTTAGTTAACCTAAAAATGAAATTTCTGTCATTAATTACTCACCCTCATGTCGTTCCAAAACAGTAAGACCTTCGTTCATCTTCAGAACACAAATTAAGATATTTTTGATGAAATACAAGAGTTTTGCAGGGGGATGCTATCCCCCTTGTTGAAAAAAAAAAAAATGACTAAAAACATCCCCTCTGTAAAGCCACCATGGTTCTTAATGTGTTTGCATTACAACAGTGTGGCATAGTCCCTCTGACAAAACTGACAGAAGAGCAAAAATGTACAAAGATTTTTAGCACATATAGTAGCTTTATTTGAGTCAGAGAAGGTGGTGATAATAGTTGAAAACATACTATATTTAACCTCAAGCAGGATGTTGAAAGAAATTATTCTGCAGACGTTAAACACCTTAGGAAAATCATTTGAAATGCTGGTTTATCAAAAGAGAACGTTCAGTCATACATTTAAAAAGTTTCATCACACATGCTTTCCCATGTGACGAAAAATATGAACTTACACTGTTTTGTCTGTTTTGCTAAGTTTACACTACAGGACTTTAAACGTTACGTGACTTGCTGTGGAGTCTTGAAGTCGTTGTGGTGTTCACACTAGGTGACACTACGTAAATGATCTGCAACAGGAGATTACACACTACACGAGCTGACGCCAACTGTCACCCAACGACTTTATTTGAAAATAGATGTTGGGAGGAAATTAGATGAAATTTTGAATTAAATTTAATTAAAATTAAAATAACCCTTTCACACATAAGTTTAAAACATTCTGGCTGACCTCCCAGAGTTAAGGCGACTGTTATTTTAGAACGTTTCCCTTTATTGTTTCCGTGACGATGCGTCATGGTTGTCACGTGACACACCGCGGCCAGCCGGCCACACTGTATAACAGATTTATTGCTTTTCTCCCCATGTCATCAACTATCTGATATTCCGATTCTCAAATATGTGCAAGTGAGTGTTTAGTCATTTAAAAACCTATATAATGACCTTGATCTTAAAATATAACGTGAATTCATCCATTTGTCCTGAAATACATGTGGCCGGTCCTGTAGTGTAAACTTGGCTTTAGTGATTTGGGCTCTTGAAGTTACATAGTGTTTTGTGCACACAAAATTTTTTGAATTTTATCTTCGGGTTTTACCAGAGTGTGGTATGCTGTTTAACAACCTCGAACCTTAATGAATGTGCGGCTTTCAGGGCGTTACTTAGTTGTGATTCATCATAATAGTTTTAAGTGTAAAACAGCATGACTTACTTTTCATGTTGATGCTTCATGTGATCCCATAT
>NW_017731846.1:0-52064 GCF_001890085.2 Hipposideros armiger
AAAAAAAAAGAACTCCTATAACTCAACTTAAAACATTAATGAAAATATAGGCAAGAGATCTAACCAGATACCTTACAAAGGAAGGTATAGGAATGGTCAATATGCAAACCAAAAAGTGTTCAACATCATTAGGGAAGGGAAGAACAAAATAGAACTCCAACCAGATGCTATTTTATACCCCCTAGAATAGCTAACATTAAAATTTCTGAAAATACTAAATGTTGGCAAGAATGTAGAGTAACCAGAAACCCCATACATTGCTCATGGAAATATGAAATGTTACAAACACCTTGAACAATTATTTTGTAGTTTCTTGTACAGTTAAACACGTATGTACCCTATGGCCTAATAATTTCACTCCTAGGTATTTATCGAAGAGAACTTAAAACATATAGGCATAAAAACATTTGTGTAAATGTCCATGGAGGCCCCATTCGCAACAGCCCAAACTAGAAACAACCCAAATGCCCATTAACAGATGAAAGAATAAAGAAATCTGTGACATATTCATATAACGGATTACTACTCAGGAACAAATTACTGACACATTCAAAATATGGATGGATCTCAAAAAGATTGTGAGTGAAAGAAGCCAGAATCAGGGGTACCTGAATCTGATCCCATTTATAGGAAGTTGTAGAACAGGCAAAATTATTCAATAGTGACAGCCAGCAGGGGTTGCTTCTGGGAGGGAAGGTGGGGATCCATTGGCAAGAGACATGAGAGAACATCCTGGTTTGCTAGAAATGTTCTGTCTAGATGGGGTGTGGGCTACTCAGGTGTACTCATTTGTCGGTGCTCACTGAACTGTATAATAAAGAACTGATTTTACTATTTAGAATATGCCTCAATAAAAAATTAACCACAAAAGACCTTACACTTTTTAAAAAATGACTAATTCTAAAACTTTATAGAAACAAAACTCGATTTGACAAATTCCCCTCTCAGCCATTTTTTTTTGAAGCGCGGTATACTGTAATATGACACCCAGAAACCAAAAAGTCATACTTTTCTGCTGAAACATTAACCAAGGAGTTATTGAACTCAAGGGGTTTGCCGTTTGCAGTATTCCGTTCAAGAATGAGATGTGGTTGTCTTTAGGTAGTTCTATTTCCTCACAGCAAGTGAAGGCGACAGGGGATTCACATTCAAAGCTCTGTGACCCCCACAGGAGGCTTAGCCATTGCTTATATACGCTATTTGGTTAATTACATGTTGATATTATCTTTGCAGTTGGCTACACGTATGGGTTGGGTTCCTGTCAAGCTCATCCTGTTTATAGCTGTGTCTGCAAAATACTGGGCTACATTTGAACATTTAGCATGAACAGCCCTTAGTAAGTATCACCCACACCTTCAGACCCTTGTCCTAACAAAGGGAGCGCCTTCCCAGGCAGAAACACCGTGACTGGCCCGTGAACTGTCCACGCAAAGGGGGAGCCCCCTTCTTCTGAAGGGATCTGCTTTCTAAGGAACATGGAAGTGCGGCTTCCTCCCACAGCTTCATGTTAAGATCTGAATCTTCCACAGACCCACGTGCTTCCCAGAATATAATCAACACTTAAAAACTCAAGCCTTCAATGCCATTATTTTATTATAACGATGTTAACTGAACAAAACAAAGCCTCAGCCTGCTTGGTAAAGACCAATACTAAGGTTCAGGTACAGTTTCTTTGGAGGCAGCTTCAAAACTGCCATTTAGCTGAAAACTCTGCACAGCCCAGAATGTAAATGAAGGGAGGATGGAAAGAGGTGAGCAGGCTTTTGTTCAATGAAGCTCATCATTTATGACCATGGGCGACTGTGTGTTCCGCTTCTCCTCCCAAATCCATTTGTCCATTCCATATTGATTTTGAAAAGGCTGACTCACTGCAATCAAGAGGAATCGTTCCTCAGTCTTTGGAATTCATTGCTATAGTTACGAGGCTCGGTGGCTTTGTCCAGAGGATGGAGGAGAAGGTATGTTTAGCCCAAGTCACCTCAGAATTTCCGAATCCCTATCACCCATGGAGTCCAAACAAATGAATGATTTTGTGAGCATGTCTGATAACCTACTAAGTGAGATGGGTACAAAGGAAACTAACCCAGGGGACAGGCTGTGGCATATAAAAGTGGTGGCTGGGCTGGCCACCAGAACCTGGCCCAGCACTGGCTCAGAAAGAGAAGGTCCAATGAATAGGTATCTAAAGCTGATTCAGTAGGGCAGGGCAGACACAGTTTTCCTGTGGAGTCAGCTAGTAAATATGTTAGGCTGTAAATATGTGTGAGCTCTACAGGCTTGTTTGCAACGCCTGTTGTTCCAGCAGGACAGTGGCTACAGACACTGCATAACCCAATGGACCTGGCTGTGTGCCAGTCAAACTTTACTGAAATTTACAAAATCACAGAAGAGATTTGGTCTGCAGGCTGCAGTCTGCCATCCCCTGCAGTGGGGTGTTAGGAGATTTTCAAGAGGCAGAAATAAAAACCTTGGGCTGGAAGGAATCAAGCATTTCTTTCACTAAAAAGTTGTTGAGCACAATATTGAAGAAAACGAACAAAGTTGGAGGACTGATATAACCCAACTTTAAGACTTATTATAAAGCTACAGTAATAAAGACATGGTGGTATTGGCGAAAGAATAGACCAATAGATCAATGAAACAGAATGGAGAGTGCAGAAATAGACCCACATAAATATAGTCAACTGATCTTTGACAAAGGAGCACAGATAGTCTCTTTGACAAATGGTGCTGGGACAACTGAACATCCACGTGCAAAAAGAAAAAAAATGAATCTAAATACAGACCTTAAACCCTTCACACACACACGAAAAAAATACAGACCTAAATATAAAATGAAAACTAAAATATCTTAGGAGATAACATGAGAGAAAACCTAGATGACCTTAGGTATGGTGATGCCTTTTTAGATACAATACCAAAGACACAATCCATGAAAGAAATAATTAATAAGCTGGACTTCATTTGAATTAACAACTTCAGCTCTATGAAAGATGATGTCAATAGAATTAGAAGACAAGCCACACACTGGGAGGAAATATTTGCAAAAGACACATATGATAAGGAGCTGATATCTTAAATATGCAAAGAATTCTTAAAACTTAACAATAAGGAAACACGAGTCAATTAAAAAATGGGCCAACGACCTTAGAAGACCCTTCATCAAAGAAGATATAAAGATGGCAAATAAGCATATAAAAAGGTTCTCTGCATCACATATTATCAGGGAAATGTGAATTAAAATAACCATAATATACCACTATACACCTGTTAGAATGGCCAAATCCAAAACACTGACAGCACCAAAGGCTGGCGAGAATGTGGAAAAACTAGAACTTTTACATTGCTGGTGGTAACGCAAAATGGCAGCCACTTTGGAAGACAGTTTGGTGGTTTCTTGCAAAAGCAAATGTACTCTCACCATATGATCCAGCATGTTCCTTGGCATTTACCCCAAAGAGCTGAAAACTTATGTCCACACAAAAACCTGCACACAGATGGCTACAGAAGATTGACTGATTGATTGATTGGTTATTAGTTTCAGGTGTACAAAACAATGCACTAGTTATCCTTTTCACCCCTCACAAAGTGACAACCTCCCCCATCCACTGCCCCCCACCCTGATATCATACATATCTGTTACAATTCCATTGACTCCATTCCCACACTGTACTCCACATCCCATGACTATATATGCATTAAATTATAGTTGACATATAATATTATTCAACGGCAGCTTCAGACGTACAATGCAGTGGTCAGGCCTCTCTACACCTTCCATGAAGAGGTGTCCCTAACAAGACATGAGACCATCTGGCCCCCTTAAAAATTTACATTATTGATTATATTCCCCAAACTGTCTTTTCTATCCCTGAGGCAATATTGTAGTTACCAATTATGTTGTCTCGCCCCTTCCCCTTCTCCCTCATCCCCACCCCCACCCCATCTAGCAACCATCAGTTTTTCCTCTGTGCTTCTGAGACTATTTCTGTTTACATTACTCATTTATTCAGTTCTTCAGATTCCACATATAAGTGAGATAATATGGTATTTTTCTTTCTCTGACTGACCTATTTCACTTAGCATAATGTTCTCTAGGTCCATCCATATCGTTGCAAATGGAATGATTTCCTTCTTCTTTACAGCTGAGTAATACTCCATTGTGTAAATGTACCACAGTCAGAAGCTTTATTTATAATTGACAGAACTTGGAACCAACCAAGAGGTCCTTCAGAGGGTGAATGGACAAATAACTTATAGTACATCCAGACGATGGACTATTATATAGCACTAAAAAGAAATGAACTATGAAGCATGAAAAACATGGAAGAACCTAAATGGATATTACTAAGTGAAAGAAACCAGTCTGAGAAGGTTACATATTGTATGATCCCAACTCTATGACCTTCTGGAAAAGGCAAAACTGTGCAGACAATACAAGATTAATACAAGATTAGTGGCTGCTAGGGGTATGGTAGGGGAGAAGAATAAACAGGCAGAGCACAGAGATTTTTAGGGCAGTAAAAATACTCTGTATGATATTATAATGATAAATATGTGTCATTATACATTTGTCCAAACCCACAGAATGTACAGCACCAAGAGTGAACCCTAATGTAAACTAAGGACTTTGGGTGATTATGTGTCAATGTAGGTTCGTCCTTGGTAACAAACGTCCCCCTCTGGTGAGTGATGTTGGTAATGAGGAGCAGCGGGAGATCTCTCTGTACCTTCCTCTCAAGTTTTTTGTAAACCTAAAATTGCTCTAAATAACAGTCATTTAAAAAAACGTTTTTGAGCAGCATCTCCTAGATGCATATTTATAACGCATATGCACTACTTACCAGTGTTATACTAATGTGTACATTCTAAAACAAGCTACAATGATTATATTAACAGTAAGTAGAAATAAAAGTGACATATTCGCCTTGGGCACCCCTGGGTGCACCCCTTCTCTGCAGTGAAGCAGCATTTCCAAAATATGATCTGTGCCGCAGAAAGTCTTTCCACGAGACACATATGGAGTAATCTGTGAAATTTGGGCCAGGGTGAACAAAGGTTTTGGATTACCAGGAGAGCTGGGGTTTATGGAAAGGCAAGGTTCGTCACTTCGGGACTTCTCAAGGCCTTTAACTCATTCTGAGAATATACTGTGTCAACTTTGAACGTCTGGGGGAGGGGTGTTGAACGCAGCACTCCGCAGATACGCTGATCTTATAGGCATCCTCCTCAGCGTGTACTGTGAGGTCACAAGTACTCGTGAGATTGTTTTATCCATGGGGCAGCTCCCCCGTGACATGAGTTCCCCAACTGTAGGAACTGTGTCCCTGTTAGGCGCTCTTGTATCCCCAGCCCACGGCACTTGTCTGTTGACTAAGTAACCATCTGATCACCAAGTCTCCCTCACAGGCCCGTCTTCACAGTCGGCTTCTCCAGGCCACGTGGTGCCGGGTGTGTTCTCAGCAGGTTGAGAAGATCACGCTGTAAGCAGTGTCTCCTGCGGCCGATGCAAAGCGAAGCTGTAGAAGGCCAAGGTCATTGCTGCACTGCCTCTGTCTCAGACAGAAGAGTGTGTCCAGAGTGATGGGGTAAATGTGGCTGCAGAGCAGCCAGAATGGCTGATCAGCACCAACTGTCCTAAAATGGAAGGGACAGCGCAGGAGCTGTGACACCTCCACGCCCTGCAGCTTCCCCAAGGGCTGCCTGGGCACCCCCTGCTAGTGGAGTCCCCCTCCTTCAAGGCCATTGTCACAAACATGGCAGTTTTCAGTTCTGACAGAGGTGCCACCAGGGGAAATAACTCACGGCTCCATCCCTCCACCAGCTATACAGTCCAACAGGTCAGGACTCCTGCCACCATGCAGAGTCAGACTTCAGATCCAAGAGGAAGCATCCCTAGGTGGACATTTCAGAGCATGTGCCCTTTCTGATTAGTGGGTGGTGGCTGCCTATGTGTGTTGAGAGGGCTTCTGAGGTAGTATCTCAACCAGAGGAGCCTACGGTCTCCTCTAACGGTAGCTCAGCCTCTCCCACACCACCCACATCCTTGAAAACTCCTCATTCCCATGTTAGGAGTCGATACACTTTCTGTAAAGAGCAAGACAGTAAATATTTCAGGCTTTGCAGGCCACACAGTCTCTGTCGAAACATTCAAATCTGGCTATTACTTGGCAAAAATAGCCAAATGTCATATATAAACAAATGGGTGTGGCTGAGTTCCAATAAAACTTTATTTACAAAACAGGCCCTTTCAAGATCTATAGCCTGCAATCCATAGCTTCCTGAATCCTGCCCTAGTTCCCTCCTTACTTATTCTTTCCAGGTGAGAGGCACCTAATCCCATAAATAAAAAGTCTCATAGCAGTGCTCATCAGCTGCCACTGGGGAGCTTTCCAACATCCAGATGCCCAGGCAAAATCTCGGAACAATTAAATCCGAATTCCAAGGTGGGATTTTTTCAGCTTCCCCCAGGTGACTCCAGTGGGCCGCCCAGGCTGAGACAGCGATTCCCAGAGTGACTTCTGCCTCCCCTTCCTGCAAGCTAAATTGTATATAACAGAACTAAACTGCAGAGGGCCTGCTCCATGGGCAGGAGGTATCTGCTCCACACATTTTGGCTTTAATTAAATCCTTCCTGGGAAGTTCTCTAATTGTTTCTTCTCTGCGTGTGCTGTGAACCAACCAACTGTAAACTCCCTAGGAGGTGGGCCTGTGCCTGTGCGTCTCTCCTCACCTACTCGCCACTGAACACGAGGACAAGTCCAACTCCTAAAATCCAGCCTGAGGATGGGACCCACCTTTAGCAAAGCCAGTGCCCACTCAGTAAATGATCCAATTAGTCAGGATGTTCCAGAAAAACAGAGCCAGTGGGGAAGGGAAGGGAAGGGGGAAGGGGAGGAATTGATGAAATGAATTTGCTCATTTGATTGTGGGAACTGGCAAGTCCAAAATCCAAAAACCCGTAGGGTAAGCTGAAAGGCTGGATACTCAGGTGAGAGTGGATGCTGCAATCTAGAGTCCAAATTCCACAGGGCAGGCCAGGCCAGCTGAAACAGGCAGGGTTTCCCTGTGGCAATCCTGAGGTAGAATTGCTTCTTCCTCAGGGAATCTGTCTCGGCTCTTAGGGCCTTAAACTGACCGCATGAGGCACTGCCCTCACCATGGAGGGTGGTCTGCTTCCCTGTGATTGTAGATGTTAATCACATCTAAAAAATACCTTCACAGCAACATGGAAACTGGTGTTTGACCAAACTAACAACTGGGGACCACAGCCTAGCCAAGCTGACACAGAAAATTAACCATCACGATTGTCCCTCTCAATGGACTGTGGTGGCAGTGTGTCAGCTGGACTCCCAGCTGTCTCCTTGTCACCTGCCACCCATCCAGGCAGCAGCTAGAGTGATGGTTTAGAAATGTGAATTGGACTGTGTTACTCTCCAGTGGGTTCCTGCCACCCACAGAATAAACCCTTCCCCGGGCTTTAAAAGTCTTTCTGGTCCAGCTGCTACCCACATTGCCTACTTCGTCTCCTCCGCTGACCAGCCTCTCACCCCACTCCAGCCTAACTGCTGACTCGCTACTGTTTAAACGAGTTCGTTTCCACCTCTGCTTTCGCCGGGGTCTAGAACCCTTGTAGGAGGTAGGCTGAACCAGTGCCCTGGGGTTGCCTCAGGCAGCCACTCCCCTCAGTCTTTATTATAAACTCTGCTGTCAGCTAAGCTAACTTGAGTGGGTTTCTGTTACTTGTACGTGCAGAGTCCTAACTAGTACACTCTTCACATCCTGATAATGCAAGACCTCCAGGATGCCATCAGGAAGACTTGTTCTCAGCACCTCCAGGTGCCACATGGAGGTGTCCCTCCCACCTAGGTGGGTTCTTGTGCTTGTGTTCATTCCTCAGCTGGCCCTCTTACTGGCTTTAGTATATACTCTACCCCAGTCCTGTTTGCCCAATCGTCACCTGTCTTTCTCTATCTGATCTTTAAATGGCTCAATTTCCTCCCCTGTAAAGTGAAGCAATCATGAACTTTGCAGCTGCATGTCAAGCTCCTGTCACAGTGTCCAGCTCAGGTAGGAACTCAATAAAGGGCAACCATGGTTAAGGGCCCAATCTCACCCGCAAGTCCCAGGGGCCTCCCACGTCCTCCAAAGCCTTTCTTCTTCCCAGTTACCCCGCCTCCTCTGATCTCCCCTGACTCAGGAAATCAGTGGGTTCTGTGGCCCTTTCCTTCACGATATTCGCTCTCCTAGAAATCAGTGGAGGGTTCCTATTGGATGGTGAACCCCCTAAGGGCAGGCAGGCACCCATCCGTCCCTGGATTTCAGAAGCACTGGTCCTTCCCAGAGACATGGTGCCTTTCTCACCTCCACATCTCCGGTACCAAACACAGTGACAGGGTCCTCCATCAGGTGGTGGGGTGAAGAAATGAATAAACGTCTGGACCACTCAGGTAAACATTTTTATGTTCCACCACAGCTGGATGAGCCTTCCTGCTCCCAGCCCAGAAGTTAGTTCCAAACCAGGGGGACATCTGGGTGGGCCTCCTGATTCCCATCCCTCCCTCTGCCTGAGTTTTACCCTGTATTCCATTCATGAAGCAAAACACCGGCCAAGTATAGCTAAGGGGGGCGGGAAGAGGAGGGGCTTCGGGGCCCGATGCCCAGGGTTGAAACCCTGCTTGCTCCCTAAGGGGATTCTAATATCTCTACTATTCGGCCTCTTTTTCCGTGAATAGGGAACAGTGACGCCTACCTCTTCAGCTCTTTCTAAGGATTGAATGGGATAAAATGTACAAAAGTAATGGGCATAGTGCCCAGAGCAAGCTCTTACTATGTTTTGGTTCTCTCCTCTTTTCCTTATTATTTTCCTCTTCTGTGCTCTGGGATGATGGCCAGCTTTTTACAACTTAGATTAAAAAATAAAAATTAGTAGGAATATTAGCTCCAAATGAGCCAAGCAAATACCAAATTCCCAGTGCATGTGAACGCTACGGGGAAGTGACATATAGTCCTACTCATCCGTGCTCCTCTCCGAAGGTCTAGGACCGTCTGGTTACTACTCAATAATCTCATTTTCTCTTCATATGTGAAAATTGATTTTTTAACGATCTGTTCCAGAATATTTCTAGCTATTAATGTTACATTAACTCATTTATAATTCCCCAAGTGCCACCGCTCCTTTAAAAAAGCAGATAACGAATATCCGTCTCCCAGCCATCTGGAATCTCTGGCCTCTGAGGACACTCAAATATGAGTATTAATGGCCTACTTAACAAACTACTTATGCAAGCCTTGGACTGTAGCTTTCGGCAGGTCGCTCTTGTTGGCCACTTGGCATTTAATTTTAAGAGTCTCAGAATGAAACATTTAACTCCAGCACGTTGGGCTCAAATCTCAGCTCTGCTGCTTAGCCACAGTTTCTCTGTTCTCTCTCCCATACATTGGGTTACAACCACCCGTGATGCAGTGGAGTCATTTTGGGGAAGAAATGCATCAAGGATGAGAAGTCCTCAGTTCGCTGCCTGACTCACAGTATTCGGTTGAACTGTACATTACTGCTTTTTGGGTAGGTCATAAATAGCTGTGTATTGGTAATTTCATATGGTTCCACTAAATAGGTTATAGACCAACAGTAGTAGTCACTATTGTGATGTTGTTGACTGGTAGACCAGGGCAGAGGGAACTGTTTGAAAAGACAAGGCGAGACCACGCCCATCTCCCACTCACCAATGATGGGTTTCCCAGTTGACCTCTCAGCACCCACGTTGCCTATCCCCCACTCTTGTCTCGTAGGGCAGTGTGACCTTGCTGAAATACCAAGCCGATTGGGCCACCGCCACTACACGCAACCCTCCAGGGACTGCCCATTGTTCTTAGGACAAAAGACAAGTTCCTTACCATGGCAGACAAGTACCCGCAGCTCCGGCCCCAGCCCTCCTGGCCGCCACACCTGGCACCACACAGCCTCACTTGTGTCTCTGTTAGTCCTTCCATTGCTCCAGGATCCAAGGTCCATGTGGCCTCTACCCATGCTGCCCCCACTGTTGAGAACACTTTCTCCAGCTGACACTTTCATAGCCCCATTCCTCCTTAGATCCAGTTCAAGTATCACACCCTCGGGGCAGCCGCCTCTGAGCTCCCTGAGTAGGGACATCCCAGTTGGGTGCCCTTGGAGTCTTGCAGGCCTCTCATGCATAGTACTTATCCCTGGGGCCATAGCACACTTACCTGAGTGATTATTTGATTGAAATGGCCTCAACTCTACAGTGTGAGATATACTCCTATGTCTGAAGGGACCACAGCTGTTTCTTCTTCTGTCTCTGTAATCCAAGGAACTAATACAATACCTGGCACACAAGAGGTACTCGCTGAGATTATTGAAGGAGTACGAAGGGAGTGAGTTTCGTACTGCAGCAGTGCCCTGTGGGTGGTCCCCACGACATGGCAGGAGCTTAGAGAAGCTGAGGACCCAACAGTGAGCCAAGCTCTGGCCTAGAGAGACAGGGGGACTGTTGGGGGAACCGCATAGGGTCTGAGGGACCAGGCTCCTTTGGGGCTTGTCTGGTTGACTGCTCAGTCTGACACTATGGCAGGGGACCTCTCCAGGCAGCTGTGAACCCCTCTGTGGGCTCTCTTAGGGCCCAATGAACCCTAGCAAAGTAATATCAGGCAAATGGACACCCCAGCCTGGCTGCGCCTTCCATCAGTTTTTTTCATTCATCAAATGGTTTTAAAGGTCCTCTGTGGGCTGCTTCTACCCTTACACCCTCCTCTTCCCAGCAGCCAGAAGGATTCTTTAAAAATTAAATAAAGCTGCCACTACTTCACTTAAGCAATGGCTTCCCATTGAGTAAAACGCAACCCAAGGACACACTTGATCTAACTCTCTCCAGCTTCTTCAACTCAATCAGACACACTGGCCATCTTTGGATCTACAAATAGGCCAAGCCCACTTCCATCTAAGGGTCTTTGCATTTATTGTTCGCTCGGCCAGGGATGCTATTCCCCTTGACCTCTGCATGGCTGGCTTTAGGTCTTAGTATAAATGTTGGGTTCACAGCAAGGTCTTCCCTAAACACCCCAACTGTATGTTTCCAGTCACTGGCAAGCCTAACGCAACAGCACTCTGGGCAACAATGGACGAGTTCTGCCTCTGTACTAATACAGTAGCTACCAGCCACTTCTGTTTACTGAGCACGTGAAATGTCACTGGTGTTACTGAAGAACTGACTTTTTAAATCAATTTTATTAAAATAAATTTTAATTTAACTTTAAATAGCCACACACAGCTAGTGGTGACCAAACTGAACAACAACAGGCCCACGACCCTATTTTGTTTTCTTTATGGTACTCAATATCTGAAGATTTTTTTTTATTTGTTCAGAAGTTTATGTACCTCTCCCCTCATTAGAAACTTGAACTCCATATGGTAACAGGGACTTTTTCTGTTTTGTTAATAGCTGGAGCCCCAGTGCCTACAACAACAGTGCCTGGGTATTGGGAAGCGCTCAAATGGGCTTTGAATAGGTGGACGTGTGTGAAAAAAAGGTGTTGATACAATTATCCTCATAACATCCACGCAAAGGGAGGGTGCGGGGAGTTTCACCTCAGAATTTGTGCCTCAAACAATCATGAGATGTGTCATATTTGTTACTACGAATGGTGGAAGTACTCACATTTGCAAAGGACTGCCTTTCCTAACTAGTTAGAGTAGATTTAAGGTTATCTGAATAATAAGCTCACGCTCAATCATCTGTACCCAGATTGATTTTCTTGAGTGGAAGGGATAGGAAGCCACTAAGAGCTGGAGGAGAAATTCTGCACATGGGAGTGTGTCATGCATATCAGTCTCATCTGTCACTTCTACTTGGGTAGGAAAACATGGCAAATGTGGTGAATAAGATTGCTTTGCTCTGCTCTTCTCCCTTATTTCGGAAATGGAACCCCAAATCTCTGATAGAGGGGGAGATGTCAATCAACGGGGTGCTGTTAGCCACACTCCAGCATGTGATCCTGGCTGGCCAATCAGAGTCCTTTTTCAGGCAATGCTATGAATGCCCGGAGACTGTGGTTCCCATATCTTTTATGACCTATGGGTCACAAGTTACAATGTTGCTGCTTTTGGCTGCCAGTGGCCATCTTGCCCCACACACAGAGAATAAATCCACACAGAAACACAGCCAAGAGCTGATAAGGAGAGAGTGAAGTTTGATCAAATAATTCTGTTCAAGTTTTTTATTCCAGACATGCTGAAAGGCAGAGTTGTACCTTAGAATGCCCAGATAAGTGTGTCAAAAAGATTACCTTTTTGTTTTAGATTCTGATTTGACTTGGGTTGCTAGAGCCCTAACCGAGTTCAGAAACACTGCTTGATATCAACACTTGCAATAAGTTTGGCTTCCCTGAACCTCAGTTTTCTTCACATGTGAAAGAGGGACAAAAACATCCACTTGTGTGAGTTATTTTTTTCAGAAGTGATTTATCCTAAGATATGAGAGTAGTTAATGGAATTCAGAGAATTAACATAGCCAGGCCCCTGGAAAGGCCTGGAACCAGAATCAAGACAGCATCAGGGGCCAGTTTCTCTCACTTCTCCTTTCTGCTCCTCTCTAGATATTTGGACCAGTCTCCTCTTTAAGATCGGCTTTCTCGGCCTACTGGTTCACAGAGTACAGAGAAATACCCATAGCTTCTCCATGTTCATACCTTTCTAGTCAGAGATTAGCCCAGGATAAACTGAAATTTTTGATCCAATTCCCAGATCCTAGGAGAGGGAATCTAATTGATCCACCAATTGACCACTCATGATCCAATCAATTGGAATAGGGCAGCGAGAGGGTGATGGGGTCAAGTTGTACAGACATGGTGCTTGGACCCATCCTCATGAATAAAGGGGCTGTTGGAAGGGATGGGGAACTCATCTTTATAAGCCTGGCAGAGACCTCAAAGGTGCCTGTGCTACACTATGGAGGGTTTTCCTAAAAACTTACTGGGCTGATATACTCTGTATGGAATTATCTTTGAGATTAAGTCATTTGTTATATGGCTCATGCTCAAGAACTATAAATTGAACGTGAACATGTGGCCTTCTGGTCCAAATCAGAAAACCAGCTTACAAGAATAACCATCCAATAATGAGCTCCTTTAGTGTACCAAAACTAGACTTCCTTGGTTCACGTGAAAAAATTCACCTATGAATTTGAATACATACCTGAGTAGCAAAATGTGGCAGAATAAGACTCAATTAGGGTACTTGGGTTTTCGAGTGTAATTCTTTATGCATGACGAAGCCGCCTGACACTAAGGCAAATCCATATTTTGGGTGCTGCATATTAGTAGTATTAAACTATATTTAAAATTATCTACTTAAGTTGTTCTTCTTCAAAGGAACCCTCACAACTCCCAATAGACTAAAAACAGTTTCTTCACAAAGCCCAACTGCAGTAAGAAATAAGTCACCCCACCCCTCGTTTCCACATCATAACTTTGCTCTTCCCACTTAGAATAGTTAAGAAGCAATTAAAAGATAGACACAGAATGTGTGGCCTCATTATCATGATTATTACTGCAATTTAGAATGTTCTAGCACTTAATATCACAGTGGCCCAGTTGCTCTGGTGATTTAGTTCTGCATTTCTCACGGGATGTTAATTAGGGGAAGAGGCATCCAAGGCCATAGCGTACACACCACAAAGAGAGGTGACATCCATCTCTAGTTACCAAGGTAAAATATTATACTAATGTCTTTTCCATCACTACCTAGCATCTTAAACACAGAGCTGCTTCTCTGGTAAAGAAAAAAAAAAAAACGTGATAACAAGTGTAGGTACCACTAGCGTGCCTAACATGCGGAGCTGGATTTCCCAAAGCCTAAGTATATACTTGGGGCGAAGAAGATCAAAGGAGAAGACAGGGTGGAGAATGGAAAGGAAATATAAGATTTTCTAGACATGTCTAGAATATATAGGAATTTTGCAAAGTCTAGGAAAAAAGTGTTATTTCATTTTCAGCACAGTAAGCTCTGTGTCATTTCAAAACATGCCAGAATTATTTAAAGTTCTGTTGATGTTAATGTACCCAGGTACTGTAGTGTTTCTTTGCTTAGGACCCCTTAAGATTTTACTCGAACTCTCCTACCCATCTTACCCCATGAGGAGGCTTCAGCTCAGCGGGATAAAGTAACTGTCCACAGGTACCACAGCTAGGAGGTGGCAGGATCTACCTGGAAATCTATGACTACCTCTATCACTTACTCCATGTTTGGTTGCTCGGTGCTGCTTTCCAAAATTGCAGCTTCACAAGAGTATCATGCAAACAGTCATCTATTTCAATACACCGGTATCATACATTGGCTTGTATTTAGTGAGTGTTCTGAATATGGTTGAGTGAATTGACCTATTATCTGAATTATAATAAGTTGTGGAAATGAGATGTCATGAGTGAAGAATGCAAAAACTAGAAATTAAATAAGATGGCATTCCTTAAGGATGCTGCAACAACTACTGAGGAAAAGATGGGAGATTGTGAGGCTGTCATCTTTTTCTCATTCAGCCCTTCCTATTTATTTTTGTGTTATTGTTTTAACTTCCTATGACAATCAATAAGTAGGATAAAAAATTAAACATCAAACAAAAAATAATAGAAGACGGTAAATCCATTTAGTGCCCTGACACCTCATTTGAGATAATGCTCTGGAGAAAATGGATAAACTCTTCCATGCTGACAATACAGATCAGGAACTAGTCTATGGCAAAGGCAAACGACTTCAATTTTGTCTTGTCAACGGAGGTTAACCTTCTATGTAGCCTTAACAAGCTCCGTTCCCATCATGCACACCGTGAAAGCTCTGAAACACTTCCATCTAATCAACTGCAAGATGCTATTTGCTTTAGAGGCCTTTAGGATCAGAAAATAGAATTTTTCAGGCCCCATGTGTCAGGACCTGGAAAAAAAAAATCATTGTGTGGCATAGCAGAGATATCTAGACTTAAACCAGCAATGAGCTCTTAAAGCTGTCAATGATGCAAATATACACACACACAAACCTTTAAAGTTAATATTCCTCCAGTGATTTCTGATCCCTCTATCGATTTTAAACGGCATTAGCATTCTGACTGCCAGGCTGTTACCAGGAGTCACGGTTCATTCGTTTTCTCAGGTAACATTTGCTAGGCACCTCTGATGTGTTGGGGTGGTCAGAACACTAGTGCTCACTGAGTATCCCGTGTAATCTCAGTGTTTCTCAGCTTCTCTTGTAGTTGGTGTGGGACATGTAACTAGTTTGCTCAATGGGCAGTGAGCAGACGTGCTGTGTCACTTTCTATCTAAAGGATCTGGGAGGGGAACTATGAGTCTCCCATACTCTTTCCCCCCTTGTAGCGATTCGAGGAGCTACATATTCCAGATGACAGAATGGAAGGTGCCTGGGTCCCTGAGGTGCCCATTGGAAGAGAAGGTCCCAGGAAAGCCGCCGGGCCCACAGTGGCATTTGTATAAGCAAGAAATAAACGTCTATGTGTTACTCCCTTGAGGTTTCAGGTAGTATAGTGACTCATGCAGTTGGGCACTGGGCTAGACATGTGGAAAAAAAAGAAAAATAATATAAATCCCTGCCCTCATTCATTCAAATCAAAGAAAACTGCAAATAAACATATAAATTATCGGCATTAGTCTTTTATAAAAATGTTTTCTTAGATTAGTTTAAACCACCTCAATTCACATTCATATCTCCCTGCTCACCAGTAATGAAGGCATTCTATTTGGCTGAAAGCCTTCCATTAGTTTAAAAGCTCCAATTGTTGAACCATCCACATCCATAAGTGTGTAATAAAGGACAGAATGACTAAGTGTTATGTAAGCAGAAGCTATAGCCATATTAACATTCATGAGTTTACCCACCACAGTTCCAGTCAGAGCCATTTAGAAATATAAATACAATAATACAATTTCAACTTACAAAGAAGCCAAATGATCCCCCATTCCCTTCCCCACCCGCCTCAAATGACAACTAAGTCTGGAGTATCAGTTTCTTTTATGACATCTCAGTTCTGCTCTAATAAATAATTATGGAAAGAAGCACTATTAGAGACTTAGCAAATACAGTAAGTGCAATTTATTGGGAATTGTAACTGTAACTTACATACCTATTGATACATACTTCTTCCCAATGTTACCTTTATTTATTTATTTATTTATTTTTATTTATTCATTTTTTTTAGCTGAGCCATCCTGTCACCTGCACCTGTTGGCAGCTCAGCAGCAGCTCAGCTCAGGCCAGGAATCAAACCGGCGACCCTGTTGCTCAGAGCTCGCACTCTTGAGTGAGTGCTTAACCAGCTGAGCCACTCAGCCAGCCCCCCTGTGTTACCTTTAAAAGGGAAAATATATTTATCTGCTAATGCAACCCAAAGAAACATAAATATCTGGCTGTTCAAAAGGAAAAACTTATTTCAGAAACCCCCTTGTGCATATTTTAGCATCACTTAATGAAAATGTTGTATAAACTAATAGAGTCAATATAGTATCATTGTGTGAGTACGTTTACACCCCTAACAACATACTTATATAAACAAACACAGGGATTGTTTAACCCCTCAAAGCATAACTTCCCTCTCCTTGGAAAGCTACACATTAATTCCAATTTATTCACTTCATAAGGTCTAGGCAAATGGAATTCAGATAAACTCATCTAGTGATAGACTTGCCTGTAGTCAGGGGTGGAATAAAATAGAATATCTATTAGCTTTTCAGCTGCTCTGGAGAATGAATGCTATGTACACTTTTGGGGAAAAAGATGTAAGTCTGGGCTTGTGAGAACCAGTAGCTACGGGAGGCCTGAGCACAGTGACCAAACGTTTCACATGCTTGGGCTGCGCTGAAGTCTCTGATCTCTCCCAAAGCAGCCAAGGAAGCCAGGTCACCTAGAAGCCACCTCAGATTCCAGGGCCATTGTAGAATATTAGCCACAGGTTTTCCAGGGGGTGGGAATGAAGATCACACAACTCAGCCATCTGCTTGAGGTTTCCGAGAAATCCTGCAGGCATCCCAGGAACACATGGAAAGCACAACTCCACACTCTGGCTGTACAAATGAAACACCAGAGGGGAATGAAGATTTTGGGAGGAGCTGGTGATTGTCCCAAAGCTTTGAAAGACAAAGTACATCTGTGGCTTCTCATCAAATGTCTTTCCTGTTTCATCACTCGATGAGGCCCAGCCAGAGGCCATGTTTTCATGTCTGACCTCTACATTCCCCTTCCCATAAGCAATAGCAGAAGTGCTGTCCACCACCAGGGAACTTGGGTTCCCGGAGGCCATCAGGAAATGAGCATCTCCAGATCCTGATGCTCCTCTCAGATAGGGGCAAAGCCATACACGGGATCAGAAAGTGTCCCAGGACCCAGGGACATCACGAGAGGGGTAATCTCAGACCTGAGTCAGGGGGCTGGGGTTTTCTGCTCTGCATTGTTTTTTCACCTGGACAGGTTTTCAACTTTCTGAGCCTCTGTCTCCCCATCTGTCAAAAAGACATTTCCACTAGATGACCCAAGGGCTTCCCTCCCTGGTCTCACACACTTCAGATCCTGCAGTTTGTTCCCAGGCTTTTCAGGCATTTAACACCATCTATCACCCTGGTATATATGGAAACATGAGTCCATGTTTTCCACCCAAACTGCCCCAAATGGAAAAGACATTAAAATATCCTTGGAAATCAGGAGGCAGACCAAGTTGACCAGCCACAATCATTAAATTCCTGAAAGTTCTATGCTTCAGCTTAAAATTTCCATGCACATTTCATATTCTATAACTCGTGTTTACAACGCTGTACTTGCAGTTTTTCTTATTATAGGACCTCACTAGTGCATCCGAAACATGAACTACCCAGGAACTGAACACAGCATCGGTGGTGGGCCATGGCAGTACAGCAAAGGAGAAAGCACAATGAAGTGACCCAAAAAGTAGAGATACTTTTGAATGTGGGCGCAGGCTCAGTGGCTGCAAATCCATACGCCCCTATACCAAGCAACAACAGCGTCAGCAAAAACATTTCATCTTCAGGTCCCTGAGAAGAGGGTTGAGGAGCAATTTCAGTGTGGCTGTTTCAGGAGGGGCACTTGTATTATACATTTAAGGGTCAGGGGGAAGTTTTAAACCCTATTGTACACTCTACTTGTGTAAGCCTGTGTAGGGGAAGTCTGGGGATGAGCAGTTTCCTGTGATTTTTATATTGTGACAAACAATTGAGAGGAGAAGAAAATTCTCCTGGGTTTTTATAAAATTAACTGCAAAAGGAAAAGACAGCCTGCTAAAGAGAGCTGGAATTCCCAGTTTCTAAAGATGGTACAATGTTCGATTGAATAGTAACTATAAAAAGCATGACTAACAGCTGCCCATTGAGCATGTATTACTATAAGATCTTAAAATACATAAGTCAATTATTTGCTTTCAAGTGTTTGTCCCCATATGTAATAACACTGCTCAAACATTGTCTTCGTCTAATGAAACTTCAGTAAAATCATGCCTATCAATGATGGTTTTGTGCCTTCAGGACACACAGGCTAATATGAATTGTTCTCTTCTACTGAGTTCTGATGTCTCCAAGAAAGGAGAGAGAAAAAGGTGGGAGCCACCACATGGCTCAGGACTCCATCATTTTCAAGAAACAACCCAAAATGGGGGAAATATGGGAGAACTAAGGCAGGCAACACAGGCAGAGAGCAGGTTCTAGAAAGTTCTCTAATCAAGGTTTTCCAAACTCCAGCTTTTCTTGTGCCATGATCAATTTTTCTGTGCTATTTTACCTGTTTTATTCATTAATTAATAATTTTAGTATGCTGTTATTTTATCATTTAAACATACTCCTTTTAAAAAGGTAACTTTGTATCACTAGTATAACTAGGAAAACTTGTATCATGAGCCATAAAGTAGACAGAAGCCATAAAATACAATAAAAGCAAGCAGTGGTACTAAGTTCTAGTTAACTATAGCTTCTGGTTCTCTCTTGGTTAAAAATGGAGGTAATCCAGGATTTTAAAAATGTTGAACATTTATTAACACTAAATTGAGACTTTATTCCTGAAGTTGTCAAAGGGATTAATTGAAGAGTAATAACTCTATCACTGTTGGTCCAATGTCCCTCTCTATGAAAGTCCCACCTATCTCTCTCGGGTACCACCCATTAAGTGATCATGCAAAGGGACCCTGTGGGGATGATGGCTCTGTGTTACGAGACACTGAATCCATTGAGGAGCTTTAACTTCAGAAAGGGTCAGATATGAAGTACAGAAATCTCCAGGGAATATGTGGAGATCAGAGATCAGAGACCACTAGAAGACAAATTAGGATACTGAGGCAGAAAGTCAGGCAAGAGACAATGATGACTTAAACAAGATCGTGGCTGTGAGGTGGAGAGAAATGGACAGGTGAGAGCGAGATGGTAGGGCTGTGAAGTTTGACAAAAGTTGGTGACTGATTAGTGTAGGGAGCATGGGAGGTGCTCAAGGATGATTCTTAGATTTCCAGGTTGTGTAAATGAATGGATGGCAGAGCTGTTCTCAGAGATGATAACACATGAAGAGCAGCAGGCTGGAATGGGGGAAAGGACAGCTGTTCACTTTTAAATGTGCTGTAATGGAAGATAGTCTGACATGGTGGGTAAACACGCAGACCCTAGAGTTGGGCTGCATGATTTCAAACCCCTGCTCTGCCACGTATTAGGTATTATTGTAATGACCTTGGTCAAGCTACTCTTCCATTTTATGCCTCAGTTTCCCAATCTCAAAAAAAACGAGGATCGTTCTCTCCTCACAGGGTAAGTTACTCTGTCCAGGCACCTATCTAATTACTTTCCATGTGATCCGATACCCTATGAGTATTAGCTATCCAGGATCATTCCCAGAAACCCAATTGACCCTGATAACATTTGCTGGCTAACAACCATCCCCAAGAGTGGCCAACAGGAAACCCTGGGCTGGTCTCTGCTGATCTTCCCCAACGGGCCCAGCCTCGCCTCTGTGTTCCGTGATGAGAGCATCCAGGCACTAAATTGCCATTGAGGGCACACAGAGCTTGCCACCTCAAAATATGCCTTTCGGGATATTGATTATTTTAAGCTGGTTATTTTTAAGAAAAGACTCAAGAATACATTTGATCTTTCCCCTGTCTAAAATAATTTAGACAGAGGACCTGCTCCAGGAAGGAGAATATCATCATAGATAATTCTAGTTTAATCTGAACTAGTGTGTGATAGGGAAGAACCTAGGAAGGCTCATTTGTTCAGTCTTCTCTGTGTCCCATTGTTAGAGATGGCCCAGCAAATATTTATTTACCAAACCTTTGCTTTTCCATTTCCTTGTGAATTGCCTTCCTGACCTCTGAAGCCCCAAACCACAACCACCTCCTCCATTCTCCTGAGCTCAAAATGGCATATAAGCCTAAACTGCCCCCTGTTAACTGCCTTGGGTCCCATATTCTCAGGAAACTCCACCCCCCATATGTACATATGTAATCAATTTGGTCATTTTCTCCTGTTAATCTGTCTCATGGTCATATGATTATTAGTCCAGCCAGAAGAACTTAGAAGGATAGAAAGAAAATTCCTTTTCTTTCCCCACACCATCGTATCTACTGCTTCTTTATAGCCAGAATTGAGAGGGTGTCCATGTTCCTATCTACCACCCACTTACATCTTTAAGAATAAAAAAGAAAAGGAGTTATTGAAGCTTTAAAAATTTATGAAACTGCCTTCAAATCTAGGCAAAGGATTTAGTTATAAACTGAAAAGCTGTTTTTCATTGATTTGATTCACAAAGCAGAACTGAACTGGAGACGGAGCTAGAGGCAGAAAATAATAGTTGATCTTGGTGGGCCTGGGGCCTCAGTAGCTCCCCCAGGATCCTAAGAAGAGTCCAAAGAAAGTGATGACATCTCCCAACCTTCTTGGCTAACTTTCTTAAAAGGATATTGCTTCATTTGTTTTAAATGAATAAATTTCTGTACCAAAATCCGAAAGCAAACCAAAGCAAAAAAGCCCTTTATTCCTGTTTTTCCCCTTGCTGCAACAGAGACTTTTCATGCCACTTGCAATTTCTCTGAAGGAGGTAATTCAATTATTTTATTCTCCGAAAACCAGAATCACAGGCAAACCTTGGAGATATTCTACCTCAAATTAAATCAGAGCTCTGGGGCTCGTGGGAAGTGTGTTCCTTTTCTTGCAACCCACAAAAGAGACAGCTGTGATGGCAGCGAATCCAGGAGAAAAGCTGGGTGCTTTGGGAGCACACACCAACCCTTAGATCCCAGGCTCCACCAGGGCAAGCTCTATCCCCCAAGTTACCTCATTCATTCCCAACTTGACCTGCTACTCAGGGTAACATTTTACTTAGATTTCTCTTTAACTAGTTCTCCTGAGAGTCTGTGCTCAGAGTTGGAGTGAAAAGATGGATGCCACCATCTTCTGTGTAGAGTAAGTTTGCAAATAAAAAGACTGGTGGTTATAAAATATTTCCCCGGCTCCACTAATATCACCACTGGATTACAAAGGCATCCTGTGGGTTACGTTCGCTAGTCACTTAAAGCTTCAATTAAAAGACAGAGAAACTCAGCATCCAAAGGGATGCATGCAGTAGGCAGTGTTCATTCTAGAACTCAACCTCACTTGGGCAAAACTTAAATTATTCTTCTAAGTGCATTGAATCCTGGTTACCTAGACCATCTCCATCTTGTGCCTGCCCCCAATAGTTTCATTTTCCCCTATTCCCTTTCTTCCTTCTCCTCTTCCCTTCTCTTCCCTCCTCTCCTCTTCTCTCTCTCTCTCTCTCTCTCTCTCTCTCTCTCTCTCTCTCATCTTTATCTCTCTCTATCTCTCCTGCCTCCTTCTTTTATGAATCTCCTTTAATTACAGCCAACATTTGCTAACTACTTGCATGCCAGATGCTCTGCTAAGTGCTTTTATGCATGACTTGATATAACATCCAAGGATAAGAGATATTGCCTTAGTCCCTGTGGGCTGCTGTAACAAAATACCTTATATAAGACTGGATGCCTCATAAACAATAGAAACTTATTTGTCACAGTTCTCAGTCTGTGAAGTCCAAGGTCAAGGCACTGGCAGATTCAGTGTCTAATGAGAACCCACTTCCTAGGTGACTATCTTTTTCCTGAAACCTGACATGGTGGAAGGGGTGAAGGAGCTCTCTGGGTTCTCTTTTATAAGGGCACTAATCCCATTTGTGAGGGCTCCACCCCCATGCCCTAATCACCTCCTAGAATCCTCACCTCCAAATACCATCACATTAGGGATAGGTTTCAATATATAAATTTTGGTGAGGGGACACAAATATTCAGTCCATATCAGGTAGTAATAATATTATTATTATTATTATTATTATTATTATTATTATTATTTCTATTTTACAGACAAAGTCACCAGAGATTGAGAGATAAAGCAACCTGCCCGAAGTCTTAAAACAACCTTGCCCAAATCTCATTCAAGCTAAAATGTAAAGCCCAGTATAGCTAACTCCATAACTATCACCCCTCATCGACCAAGCTTCTCTCTCCTTCACCTCCCCCTTCTCCTCCTTCACAAGCCCAAGTGGGTCCAGGCAGCACTGATGTATTTCCAAGACTTCCCAGGTTTACAGTTCACAGCACAGAAAGGAGCCCACATGGCTTGTCGAGGGGAGCCCACGGAGCTGGTGCCTCTTGCCAGTTTCAATTGCTTAAACCCCCGTTCAGACGCCATTTGGTGCTTTGCTTTGAACTTATTTTCCTGGATACAGATCAACTGAGGCAGTGGTCTATATCCTTTTGCCAGCCAAGACTCCTATTGTTGTTTATTTGATATGGGGAAAGACCCTCCCTAAAACACTCTAAAACAACACATGAAAATAGTCACTTTTCAATTTAAAAGTTAATTGAAGATGATTTTTAGTACTGAAAATTTCATGGCGCTTCCAGTGAATAGGCTACAAACTCCAGGATAGCAAAATCCACCGGGACTCTCTAAACTTTTCTTTATAGATGATCCTTGTTTCTCAACCCAAAGACAACACCACAAAGCGATGAAGCAAAGCTTTCAACAGCGGATTGCCTACAAAAAACCCCAACCAACTGTCCCAAACTTTTGAAGGGCACCCACTTTTCTAGCTAGACTTATAATTATAGTGTTGGGCAACTAATGAAACTCAATACATTCAGAAATCACAACATTATAATGAGGTGGTTCACTTTTTACAACTATTTTATATCGATTGTACTAACCTTCTTCTTTTAAACTTTTCCACATGTTTAAATCCATTTTCTTTAAAAAAAAAAAGTTAAACTTTTTTACCCAAGACCCCAAAAGAAATAAACACTATATATGAATAACACTTGTAATGTTACTGAGCAGTGCCAGCCATTGAGGGGAAAAAGTTGGCCCAAATCAACAGATTTCTCTTCCTTCTAAAAATAAAAAAGGCAACAACATCAGCATAATTTTTTTCTCTGTTAGATTGTGGTTTTCTTAGTCACAACAATGGGTAGTATAGCCAGAGTAACACTGATATCATATTGAAGGAGTCCTGAAATTATAACATGCAAAACTCAATCAATTTGATACTTTTTTTTTCTATTCGCTCCTTGATTCAGTACCATAAATAAGTCAATAAGTTTATACAAACAACACCTAGTGTGGTAATCAGAATTCTAAAGATGGCCCATCTGAAATTCCTGTCCCCTGATGATTCAAACATTAATGTGGGAATATTTAACCAATGGAATCTCAATTGAAATCTCAAGTCAGGTGACCTTAAAATAATGAGATTTGGGCATGACTCCGTCAGGCAAGGTCCTTAAAAGCAGAGAACTTTTTCCAGCTGTTAACAGAAGGAGAAATTAGACAGATTTGAAACACAAGAAGGATTCAGCATGCCCTTGATGGTTTTAAAGATGGAGGGGCCGTATGTAAGGGCCAAAGGGCAGTTTCTGGGAGCTGAAAGCAACCCCAACCTACAGCTAGCTAGGCAGTCAGAACTCCAGTTCTACAACCACATAAAATTTAATTCTGCCAACAACTTGAATGTGTGTGGAAAGGGATCCTTCCCAGAGCCTCTAAGTGAGAACCCAGTCCAGCCATCGCCTTGATTTCAGCTCTGAGACCCAGAACACCAGCCACGCCTACCCAGACTTCTGACCTAAAGTGTGAGATAATAAATTAGTATTGTTTTAAGAACTGTGGCAATTTCTTATCCACCAATAGAAAAGTAATACACCTACTATGTGCATGGCTCTGTGCTAGAAGGTCCCCAGATGGAGTGTACAGATTTTGATGTCATCAGGATGTGACAGCTTTCCTCCCAGAACACAAGCTAGGGGCATCCCTGCCTTCTTTTCTACAAGGCCGAAGAGCTGTGTGGCATAAAGTCTTTCAGTGAAGTGTTATGAAAATGGTCAGAAGCAAATGTACACTAGGAAGGGGTTCAGTCAGATGACAAATAACAGATCGAAAGCCTTCTAGGACTCAGCAGATTGGAGGATAACAGAGCATCCTGGAAGAGTGACTGTTCGTTGAACAACAAGGAGTAGTCAGGTACTGAGCTAAGAATCAACCTTACAGAGATATTTTGAGGATTAAATGAAAATAAGTAAGTATGAATCAGTTATTAAGAGTCAGAATTCCTGAGTCTAATTGGCTTAAACAAATAGGGAAGTGTATTTTGTGACGTAACAGGAAGAGCCACGTCAGGGCAGACTAAAGATGGTTCAGTCGACAATGACTTTGAAGACCCAGATTTTTTCCATCTCTCTGCTTGGCCAAACTGTGATAAATTTGTTCTCTAGTTAGTAGTAAGATGGTTACAGCTGCTTTGGTGTTTGCATTCAGAAACAATGCTGTCCATAGAAGGGAGGTCCCATCAGATTTCCCCTCAGGGTTCATTGGCCAGAGTTTGGTCTCACACCCAAGCCTGAACCAAACATGGACAATGGAAATAGAGGAAGGATAAGCTTCCCCCCAAAGGAGGAGATTCCTGGAAAAACACACAGGGCTTCCTGGAGAGGGAATAAATTCTTGAACCAAATCAGCATCCCATTAGCATGGAAGATGGGTAAGGGTGCTGAGTTTGCAACCAAGAGTATCATGTAGAAGTTCTTAACACAGTGCTGGCATGAAGCACAGTGGTCCCTTGGTATCCATGAGGGACCAGTTCCAGGACCCCCATGGATTCCAAAATCCGCAGATGCTTGAGGCCTCTAATGGGTCCTCTGTATCCGCAGGTTCTGCAGCTGCAGATTAAAACTGCAATTGAAAATGGTTGGTTGAATCTTTAGATACAAAGCCTCAGAAACTTCAGATCCAGAAGGCCAACTGGACGCACTCAAATTTTGCCTGTAACATTTATTATTTATGCCTTGTTTCGCTTAATCCTCACAATGATTCTACAGAACTGTTGTTTTTATTATTATTAAAAATATTAAAGGTAAATAAAACAAGGTTCAAAGAGATGGAGGTATCCGTTTGAGGAATACTCGTAATACGTAGCAGAACCAGGATTCGGATCCAGGTCCAACTGATGCTAATTGATTCAGAAAAAGCGTTTGCTCTGCTGGAAAAGTATAGTTCCAAGAGTCTACTGTAAATGTTTCTAGCCTCTTCCAATCAGGCTGGGTGACTATGACATACATTTGGATGAGAATTAGGACTACAGTGGGAACAGGACACTGGTGAGACCCCATGCCACACACCCAGCCTCGTGAAACTCTAGAGAGTACTGGAACAGACTGAAAGAGGACAATACAATCTCTGTGAGCACAACTCACACCCACGTGGAGCCCTGGTGCTTCCTCGGGCTGCTTCCTTGAGCCTACTTTGTCCTTGAAATTAGGAGATGCAAAGGTCCACAGCGCCTCATGTTTTTCTCCCACCACCAGTGTTCCAGTGTTGCTTCAAAGCATTATGACAGCTGGAGCTAAAATACTTTTTTGTTTAAATGTTTGTGTCTTTTCTTAGAGAAAAACAGTGCTAGACTTTCTCTTAATTAACAGGTTCAACCAATTTCTTTTCCAGTTTGTATTAAAAAGGATGGATTCTTCCCACATTCTTGGTTTTGATATCTATTGAGGACATGTTTTAAATGAATAATTTCTGGAGATGGGGTCATATACATATCTCCTAGGGATGGCATGCTGTGACAGGAATGCTGCATTGCAACTGAAAGAAAAAAAAAGAAAAGCCCCACTAGTTTAAGTAAAGAACAAAAATGCACTGGTCCATGTCACTGAGGTGTTCGGGAGTACGTCTCACCCTGAGGCACAGCTGGATATGACACAGCTTCAAACAATGTTGTCTGGATTCTGTCTCACCCTGCCTCTAGCTCTACTTTCTTCTATGTAGGCTAGAAGAAGACGGGTTCTTCCCCATGGAATAGCAGGATGGCTCTCACAGCCCTAGGCTTAAACTTTTGCAGTAGAAGAGAGCATGTCTTCCCCGACAGTTCCAGCAAAATCCCAGGGTTGGGCTCTGATTGGCTCTAATAGGGTCATGTGTCCATCCTTGAATCAATCTCTGTAAGCCAGGGAAATATCATACTTTGACTGAGTTGGGGAGCAGTGGGTCCCCAAGGAAAATCAGGGGAATATTACTAGAAGAGGGAGGAGTGGATACTGGGAAGGCAAACCACAAATGTCCACCATATAGCCCGATGCTTATACCCTCGATAAGATAGCTTCCTTCTTACAGTGATAGCCCACTCTTGAACATTTCATTGCTGGCCTGGATAGTGAACCAAAATTCCATCACCAGGCATGAAGCTTACATATCAAATAGTAAAAAAGGGACAAAGAGGGTCCACACCAATTCCCTTTGCACCAATCATTAGGAGCAGTTTGAAAGATTTTATCTTCTTCATATCAGATGCTTATCAGGTTGACTGCCACAAAACCCTATAAAATTGCCACTTTTCATAAGTTAAAAAATCAAATATGAGCAATTTCATACGGTTTATCCTAAAATGATGAATGAATTCTGTCTAACTTCACCAAGTCCATCCACATAAATAAAAGCTAATATTTATTTAGAACTTGTACCATGTCTTTAACTCTAGCCCTAAAAGTTTAATACCAAATACTTCAATGGATTACAAAATCAAAACAAAAAAAAAATGAACAAACAAAACAACTTCTATGCGAAGCTATAATAATAGAAAGCAAATCGACAGTTGCCTACAGAGAGGGACTGGGGTGAGGAGACTGATTATAAAGGGATACAAAAGAACTTTGGGGGGTGAAGGAACTGTTTTGTATAATGCTTGTGGTGGTGACTACACAGCTAAATGCATTTGTCAAAAGTCATCAAATTGTACGCTTAAAATTGATGATTTTATTATATGTAAATTATACTTCAACATAGCTGACCCTCTGAAAAATTAAATTAAAAAAAAACACATTATGAAGTAGTATTTTATTGATAAAGACACTAAAGCTACACATAGAACTGTTTGACCAAGAATCAGTGGAGGGTGTGTGGTGAGATTCATGGCCAAGGTAGAAATGAAGAGCCTTCGAGGCCAGCTAGTTCAACCCCCTTCATGTCCTGATCGAGATGGACATCTATCTGTGCTAGCCTCTCTGGCAGGCTCTCCCTCATCTCGTGGTAATGGCGTCCTGACTCTGTGACCGTGGCCCATGTACAGTAGTTTGGGGAGCATTGATTGCATCTCTGGATCCAGGAGCGAACTCACCATAAGCCACTCAGCAAAGTCCATCTTCCCAGTATGTGAGGTAGGTATTTGTATGGTTGGAGCTAATAAAAATAAGGCTTAGGAGTTTTGTGTAAGTCTTACTACAAGAGATAGCCTTTTCTCTGGGATATAAGCAGTTGGGAAGCCGATGGAGACAAGTGCATGGACACAATTAACCTGAGTGAAGATGGCAGAGAGGAATTAGGCAGTGAGAGAGCAGGGGTGTCCACAGCCTGATGACACTGAGTCCTCAGGTCGGCCATGCCTGAGATATGAACCACCCATGAAAATATTAGTTACAAGAGCCAAATAGGTTCATTCTGCCCAAGCCAGCTTGATTTGTGTTTTCTGTCATTTGCAACCTAAGGTGCTGCTTGTATAAATACGAAAACTGGAAGCTCTCAGGATAGTGCTGCGAGTTGAATTTTGTCCCCCAAAAGGTATGCTGAAGCTCTAACCTGAGGCATTATTTGGAAGTAGGGCCTTTGCAGATGTGGTAAGTTAAGATGAGGTCATACTAGAATTGGATGGGCCCTCAATCCAACATGACACATGTCCTTATAAGAGGAGGAGGAGACACAGAGGCATGGACCAACACAGAAGGAAGATGGCCATGAGGCCAGAATTGGAATGAGGCAGCTGTAAGCCAAGGAAGGTCAAGGATTGCCTGCGACCCCCAGAAGCTAGAAGGGGCAGGAAGGACTCTTCTTGAGAACCTACAGAGGGAGTATGGCCCAACTAACATCTTGGTTTCAGACTTCTGCCCCCAGAACCATGAGGTAACAAGTTCCTATTATTTTAAGCCACCAGTCTGTGGTACTTTGTTACGGCAGCCCTAAGACACTAACACAGATTTTGGTACCAGGAAGTGAAGTGCTGCTGCAGCAAATACCTAAAAATTTGGAAGTGCCTTTGGCATCAGTTAATGAGTTGAGGCTGGAAGAACTTTGAGGTGCATGATAGAAAAAGCTCAGGTTGCCTTAGGCAAACTGTTGGTAGGAATACAGACGCTAAAAGCAATTCCAGTGAGGGCTCAGCAAGAAGGGAGAAAAACTGTAGATACAGCCTCTATCATCTTAGAGGCTACACAGCGCATGGACAGAATGTGCTAGAAATAACGGATGTTAACGGTACTCCAGCGAGATCTTAAAAGGAAATTATAAACATGCTATGGACACTGGAGGAAAGGCTACCCTTGTTCAAAAGTGGCCGAAAACTTGGTTAAATTATATTTGACGGTTGGGTGGAAAGTAGAATTTGTAAGATGAAAATGGATATTTAGCTGAGGAAACATCAGAGCAATGTGTGGAAAATGTGGTCTGGTTTCTCCTTGCTGCTTATAGTAAAATTCGAGAGGAAAGAGATAAATTGAGGATGAAGCTGTTAAACAAAAAGGAACCAGCACTTGGTGATTTGGAAATTCTTTAGCCTATCCAGATAGGGAAGATTAGAGATTTGGTGTGTGACTCCTGGATCCAGTCAACCACATAAGCAGAAGCCGGGAAGAGAGATGGGATAACCCAGGAAGAAACTGGGGCGAGCCCTCCTGTGCATCGGCATGAAGCCCCATGACATTCAAGGAAGTCTAAATGGTTGTTAAGACTGTTATATCAGCAGAAACATTGTCAGCCTGGACTGAAAGAGACAGAGATGTGGTGAAAGGACGGAAGAATGACTCTGAGGGCAGAGCCACAGATTCAGAGGTGAAGAAGGTGGGACTGAAAGGGAGGGGTTGCCACCTGGTGCCCAGAGGGTGGAGCCTTAAACCTCAGAGTATTATTCTCAGGCTCTGAAACCTAATAGGACTTGCGCTGCTGGGTTCTAAGCAAACTTGCTTAGAACTCATGGCCGCTTTATTCCTTCCAATTTCTCCCATTTGGAATGGGAATATCTATCTATGCCTGTCCCACCACTGTATTTTTGGGAGCAGATAACTTGTTTCACAGGTCCACAGATGGAGAGAAATTTTGTCCCAGGATGGATTATACTTGGAATCCCACGCATACCTCATTTAGATGATTTAGAAGATAAGATTTGAGACCTTTTGAGTTGATTATATTTAGATGAGGTATTTTGATTTAGAGTTGATGCTGGAATGGGTTAAGATTTGAGGAATGATGGGACGGAGTTGAATATATTTTACATATGGGGAGAACCTGAAATTTATTTTTTGCGGGAGGTGGGGGGGTGGATGAAGAAGAGGACAGACTGCTGTGGGATCAACTGCATCCCTTCAAAAGATGTGTTGAAGTCCTAACCCCAGAAGAATCATGAGATAACAAATTCCTGTTGTTTAAGCCAGTCTGTAGTGCTTTGTTATGGCGGTCCTAGAAACTAAGACAGGTTAAGGCGTGTCCAGCTCCCCAGAGCCAATCAATGGCAAAACTATGAACTGTGAGCTTAATTTATATATTGAGCTAGCATACAAAGGAAAAAAAACCCAGAAACTACATAAGTAAGTATTTTAATAACTATTTCTTTCACAAACAGCCAGTTGTTCCAGTTATTGAATTTATAGATGAAATGTCCAAGACAGAGAACAAACACCAGAGTTTGTGTGTGTATATTTATGTAGATACAGAGCGACATAAAATTGGCACTGAGGTTACTTTCCTTCACATAAAGAAAAGCAAACCTGAAGTGTTGTCCTTCTGGAACACACTGAAGCAAAACTTAAAACACCAGATTAGCAAATTTCTTTTGCTGGAAACATGAACATACTATGTTCTTTAAAAGGAGTGAATTGACTTGCCCTATATATTCAGCAATACATAGAGACAAATTCCTATATTTAGTCAATTCTTCAATATTAGCCAACAGGAACAATTCTTTTCCTTTTAGACTGTTTATATCACAAGAATCCAGAGCTCTCTTTTCTTTGTTTCCTACAGTCCACTCTATAAGAAGTATTAACTAAGTGTGATTAATAACAGATTCTTGAATCTGGCTCCTCTGCTCCACGATATTCCAACATAGCACACAGAACTGAAGGATTTAAAAATTCAAGTCAGCTATGAAATTAAAAAGTGGTTTGCTTTTTCTTGTGTTTCACTGAAGGGCTGATTGAGTGATTGACCAGTCTAAAATAAATAAATATAAGATAAAGTCTCCTATGGCTCCAAAGTACTCATTACTGAATTCATCTTTAGTCAAACTGGGATGTGAACAGACAGAAAATAACTGAAGATGAAGTAATCTCTGCAGAGAAGATAGATGGATCCCCTGACAAATAGAAGAACATAGCTCACCTTGCAGTTAGAAAACTAAGACACTCTAATGATGAAATAATGCAGAAGCGAAGCACCTGTCACAAGGCTTGAGTTCGGGACAGTCGAAAAAGATGAGTCTATCTGGTTCACAAACTAGCGGTCTGGGGAGGTTTGATGCATGATTCAGTGGTGACCACAGAGGTGAAGACAGATCCCACTGATGGGAATATGAGGGCTGCTAACTCGTTTTCCCACTTGTTAGTTCACTGGCGCTTTTCTGTAAAGAACATTTGTAGGCGTGGGCTTTCAGTAGCCCTCGGCCTGCCTTTTGTTTCAGTCTCCAGTTTTCTGAAGGTCAACTGGGGACCTGGTGGGGACATAACTTATCTGAGCATGAAGACAACACACAGGAAGAGGAAATGGAGGAACAGAAAAGCATGCAGGTCCTGGTGACATTGTTCGAATCCCTGGATAAAACAAGGTCTAGACCCTGGGTCAAGAGAAGGCTCCTCCTTTCCCAGGGGAGTGGCCTCAGCAGCCAGTGCTTAGCGATCAGCTCAGAGCCGGGCATGTGACTTAGGCTACATTTGCCGAGTCAATCGGAGGCCAGCAGCCTGAGTTCTGAGCCCTCTGTGCTGAACTTTCAGATGTGGATTCTTCTTTTCCACTTGGGTTGGGCCTGGGAAGATGTGGGGCTGGCACTGTGGTACTCAGCCTGCTAAGAATGGACTAGCCCAGGAAGACGGGACTGAAACAGAAAGACATGGCAGCAGGTTTCAGATGTTCTTGTGACATCATCTGAATCCCTGTCTTCATCCTTGCTGGAAGCCAGAGCTCCCTTGTACTTTTTTTGTCAATTTTCTTGTCGTTATGAAACTTTGGATTGAGTTTTCTGTCACAACCAAAACAGGTATCATCAATTAACAAGGCGTTTTCTACTGTTAAATTCAGTAGGAGCGGGTTCTTTCTGGAATCCTCTCCCAGAGGTATTATTAAAGGACTTGAATCCATTACCAACTACTTCAAGGCCAAGATTCAAATTATCCATCCTGCAATGCCCAGAAATGTCATCTAAAATGGCTCAAAGGTTGGTTCACAATACTACGTGTCATCCAAGAAAGACCACTCCTCACAGCTTTCTCTCACCATTGCCAAAGCATCATATTCAAAAGAATAGGAAAGTCAGGCTCTCAGGCCTGATGCATAACTGTGATTTAATAAGAGCCAAGCAGTGTCTTGCCTGAGTGTGAGCAGGAGCAACAGATGGGTGCTCTCCTGTCATCGTTCAAGGCCCCACAAGAATCCAAACAAACAAAAGCTCCATGCAGCTCCCAGGCCACGGAGGCCCCACCACACCACATGAGATGAGAGTCTTCATTTCTGTGGTCTGGCTTCTAAGCCCTGTGTATACTCCATTTGACTGACATGAAAACAAAACACTGGAAATAGTTCATTTTCTGGAAACTTCCTCTCACAGCCATTTGAAGTTCTTAGACTTGAACCAGTACCCTTCCTGAAATAGCCTTTGAAACTACTGATGTTCTCCTCAGACAACTCCCTTTACCAGGATTTATCTTTTATTTTCTCTTTCCTATTTCCCTGAGTTTAATCATTCTTGGCAAAGAATTCTTCATTAATATTTTCACCCAGCATCATACAATGTTTCAGATTTTTTTTTCCCCTCAGTTAATTTTTAAGAAAAACAAAAACCCACAGCTGCCATTCATATTGTGGTTTTCATCTATTTTGAATTGGAACAGATTATCACTCAGAAACGTTGTGTAACACTGATCAAAGAAAAAGGGGTTCAGAACGTCTGGTTCACAACATTTGAAAACAAGGACAGTCCTGTTGGCTGAAAAAAAAAGTACCTATTGTGTAATTAACCGAGACATCAGCACTGGACTAAAAGAATGTTCCTCCTCCCAGATCCCACCTTGAAGAATCTGGAATATGGAAGAAGCCTTATCTGTGGGTCAGACAGTTCAGAGAGACTCCATTCCAGGACCCTCCATTCCAGGGAGCCAGTGGTACAGGGAACCCTCGTAGAGGGCTGGGGAGGGAGTGCTAGGGCAGACATGTCAGATCCCAGCATTGCAGGCATGCGGCACTGAACAGGAGTGAAGAACTCGTCCTCAGCCTGGATGCTGAGATGGCTTAGACAGCCCCGTCACGATGCTTCCTTCCATACTGTCATTTAGGAACACCATCATGAGGCCTATACCACAAATAAGATTTGGTCAACAAGAAGGCATACTCCTTAAGGAAAAAACAAAACAGAAGGACACCCCAGAAAGTGACAAGGACAAAAAGTGAACATCCATTCATTCTGGATGGTGATCTTGGTGTTTAATATATTACTCATTGTCCTTTTCTGAAAGGTTTTAAAGATCAGGCAACAGCACAGTGTGGAAGAGTCCTGACATGGGCCTGGATACCTAGCCTCTGCCTTTCCTCTCCCTGACCACCGGTGATGCCTTACCTAAGTCAGGTCCATCTCAAGGCCTCGCTGTTCCCATCTGTGCAAAGAGAGGTCTGTCTTCTCTCTATGCTCTATGGATTGATCCCCCATGAATGTTCTTGACCAATTTGGCCAATGTTTGAGAGCTGAGAACCTGAACAGAGAAGGGTATTGATTCTAATGGTGTATGGGCATCAAAAGAAGAGAGACAGCAGGTCAGTTAAGAGGCATGGAAAGCGTCAAACTTGAAGCATCTTGTAAAACTGTAGGTCGGCAAAAACATCTTCCAGCAGGACACAAAAATATCTCCCCTTATGAACACAGGTGGATGAACCCCAGTGTTGAGGCAATTATACAATCAATGCACACAGGACAAACCTGCTCTCGGGAGTCTCACTGCCAGAGCTGCTTCTATCAACCTACTTCAGCCATTCATTCATTCAGGCCACTCAGGGCACACCGAGGGTCACCTGTGCGCTAGGGCAGCTTTGTGACAGACACTGGAGACACAACAAAAACAAGGCAGCTCCTGTCTTTAGGGAACTCTGCGACAGCTGCCCTTATAAACACCTGCCTATAAAACAAGGGAGTGGCTGAAGGTAGCCTCACAGATACAGCAGGATCAGGCCGCACCTACTCTCTTGACATTTCAGTTGTAGCCTTTGGTTTTTTTCTGAATGCCAAAGTAGGACACATTTCTAACTAAAAACATAGCACATTACAGAAATGAGACATGAAAACTATAAGTGACCCAACACTCCCCACTACCTCCCCTCTAGGAGATAATGATGTGGATTCTCCACTTCCTCCCCTGCTCATAGATGAATGTGCGTGTATATTTATATGTAGATGTAGATACAGATAGATATACACATTCTATGCATGCATATCTATAGATAGATAGAGATATGGATATAAATGTATTTTATGCATTCAGTCTGCAGGCTTCTTTTTTTTTTGGCCTAAATAGTGAGGTCTGCACAATGTTTTAAATTTCAATTGGTTGCCAACATTTTTATAATGGATGGTTCACTTCCAAATATGGATTTCCAGCTCTGACAACAGTGGACCTAACCTTCTCACATGGCAGCAGTAGCTGGAGCCGAGCAGTAGCGGCCCACCTCAGATGGGGTGTGTGTTGTGTTTGTCCCAGTCCCTTCCCCTGCCATTATGTCCCTGACCTGAGGCTCAACATCACTATCCTTTGTCATCTGACACCTGGTTGACTCAGCTCCTACCTGCTGCGTGCCCACCTCAGGTGGGTTGTGGAGTTTGCAGCCTTTGGCACATTTATTTCTGACTCATTCATGGTAGACAGAGGCTCACTCTATTCAGGGAGAGGGGAGGGGTGAGGAGAGGATGATTTCATGGAGGGTGTCGAATCTGAGCTGCAGTTGGAGAGGTAGACTCTTCCCCAAGAAACAGAATCTTAATCTCCAAAGCGACGGCAACAGGAGTTCAGTTATTTCTAATAAGGAAATCCTAAAAGCAGTGCTCACTGAGCAATGAGCAAAGTTCTGAGTGAGGATTCATTAGCCCCTATGGCCACGTTATTCAGAATTATTAGCTCTGAGTGCCTCAAAATTCAGGCCAACCATTAACTTAAAACCAACAAAATCAAGAGCTACATGCCGTTGGCAGCTCTGAGTGGCCCCTGGAGAGGAGAGGCTAGCGCTATCAGGTGGGTGGTAATTCGTGTTACTTAGTCTCCTTGATGTGTTTACCATCTCAGGAGGTAGCATCCATGGACAAAATGAGACAGAACGTGCACGGAAAGGAACAGGCTAGTTTATGGCAAGGTCTATTGCATCAGCCAGGGTTCTTCGGTTTCAAAAAATACTCATTGTAGCAATTTAAATCAAATGGGAATGTTTTGAAAGCACAGGAGGGCTTACCAGAATCAACAAGAATGGAGAACAAAGCTTGAGAAAATAGGGACAAGGGCCACCATGAGTTTCCATGTGGCAAGAATTATTCCATAGAACGGTCAGGAAAACAACAATGAGAGAGTCCTGGGGACTTTCTATCCCACTGAAGTCCTGGGAGAGGCTGACAGGCCAGGTCTGGGCCAGGGGCTTCCCTCTGCTTAGGGGAAAGCTGGGCACCTTGGTTAATATTTTCAGCCAAGGACATTCATTGAGGACGCATCGAAAAGAAGATGGGAACAGGTGATAAGGGGGAAAACGGTGTGTCAAACTCATTGTCTTTGTTACACTGAAGGTGACCTGCTCTCCATTCTTTCCTTGGGTTGCAGGGATACATGCGGCATCACCTAGTGGCTTCAAGTGCACTACAAATGTTGAATGCCATGGTGAGGAAGAGAAGAGTGAGGCAAAAAGAACTGCAGGGCAAAGAACCAAATCCTCAGCTTGCTCTCCTCAACTACAACAACAACAAAACCCAGCATGTTTTGCAATAGAACTCTACAAAGCAAAGATGACTTTGTGGTCACTTTGATCTGTGACCCATGATGCAGATCAAAGGAGGAAACTGTGAAAGTCAGTTTCCTTCCCAAGCTCTTCTATCTGCCTGTATAAAAGACAAGACACGGCAAGAGACAAACACGAAGGCTGAACACAATGTGACCGACCCTGTGAGGAGAGGACACCAAATCCCCGCAGGCCAGCTGCAGCTGGGGAGCAGAGCACAATACAAGGCAGCGGTGTGCAGGTCTGTCTCTGCTCCTCCCAGGAACACTGGCCAGATGCGTAGGTGAGGGGAAGGACGAAAGCATCCCCAATGCAGGAGGTCCTTCCCCTCCCATCTTTCTAATTCTTCCTGGTGAAGAAGCCTGCAAGAATTCACAGTCCTAGACAGGGATGCCTTGTATGGTGATCAATATACAAAAACTGGAGCCTTCCAGTCAAGAGTTTTGCAATAAATTGACCACAACCGAAGACACTGCCTAAAGCAAACTGTGTCTCATTACCCTGCCTTCCCGCCTGCCTCCCCATCCCACACAGATGCACGTACACTTAGATGACAAAACAACTTGGGGAGAGGCAGATGGCTGGTGGTATGGAAGGAGTTCTGGGCTAGTCTGAATTCCCCAGAGACTGGCTCTGGCTTATAAAGCCGCCCCTTATCCCCCTGACTCCCTGACTGTATGTAGACTCTTTCACCAATAAAATAAGAGAAGTGCTTATTTTCAAGGTGCTTTTCATCATCAGTAGTTTCCTGTTGCTTCCTTTTCCCATTGACGTTCATTGAGCATCTCTGCGTGCCAGGGCACATATTGCATCTTTAAATGTTCCATACAGCCCTTCCCTACATATAGGTAGGTATTACTAACCATTTCTATAGATAATGCAGGCTCAGTGAGGTGTGGATCACATTCAAGCTCCCAGGCAGCTAGCAGATAGTGGGATGGTGTCACAGCCACCAAAAGCCCAAGCTCTTTCCCTACTGGGTCTCTGACCTCCGTCTCAGCAGCAACTCACAAAGCAGGTGGCCACCAGTAAGATGGAAACCCTGTTTCTCAGAGGACCTGGCCCAGTGCTGCACACACAGTAGGCACTTGTCCCGTCCATGTACATTGAATGGACATACAGATGGTTAATTGAATTAATGAAATTAAATGGATTAATGAATAAATGAAATGCTGACTTGGAGAGCAACTGAATTAAGTTGTATCAACCAAGTAGCCTGAATTTTATCAGATAAAGACGTGATGCTGCCATTGAATCTCAGCCCATTGACAATGCATTTAACTGCAAGGAAGGGAAAAACCTTTGGATTACAGCTTAAACAACTGAGAGCTTTCTTAATAATTATGTCCAGAAGTAGATAGTTAAGGGCAGGTGGAGCTGTTCAAGAACATCACTGAGGTACCAGCTTTTCCATCATGCTAGTCCACCATCCTTAGCCTGTGGCTTTCATTCTCATGGTGGCAGAATGGCTGCTGCGTCTCCAGGCACAGCATGTGTCCCAGGTAGGAAAAAAGCAGATGGGGAAAAGCCTTCTCTTTACAAATCTTTATGTTTTAAGCAATGGGAGAAACCTTCTCTAGGAGTGTCTGCCAATATCCCATTGGCCAGAACTAGGTCACACAGACATTCACAGATGTAAGGGAGGTTGAGAGATCACGGAGACCAAGTCAAGGGAGAACAGGGGCTGAAACAGGCTTTGAGAGCCACCTATAAAGTCTACCATGATGGCTTCATTACTTAAGTCCATATCAATAATTGAAGCACATTCAAGCAAAGGGAAAAGTTCTTTGTGGTTTTCTTTGTTCAAGAGCCAGTATAAAACCATGCATAATTAGAGACTTGAAAGTAAAAGTTTGTGTCATCACAATGCCAATCAAATGTATCATCCTTCATAATTTATTCACTCCATGGGCCCAGGTCGGGTCAATTTTTTTTTTCAATGAATGATATCTGACATATAAAAGGCACTTAGAAATGTTCATTGAGTTAAACCAGATCATGTTTGTCTAATAATGAAGAAAAGCATCTCTTGAGTGCTGAGTGCAGTGGAGTCAAAAGAAACCGAAGACACCATTCCCACCTTTAAGGAGTTTGCCACGCAGCAAGGGGGCTCAGGAAAACCAGTGCCAACTACAGAACAGTTACCTGCTAAACTGTGTTAGAGACAGAGGCAGCCTGAACACAGACAGGAGGAGCATGGTTAAGGTGGGCTTCTTGGGGAGGGCGGAGCTTCATCTGGGCCTTGAAGGAAAACACCTACTGTTCTGACATCACTCCTAACAGAACGGTCAGCACCAAGAGAAAGGCTCAGAGCTGGCTGCATTTCATACCCATTCTTCAAGGTAGGTATAGCCCCTCCCATCCCAAATGCTTCAGCCCAGGTTTGCCTCAGCTGAACTGGATCTCTGTAACTGGAGAGGAGGAAGGTCAAGGCAGTCCAGACAAGGGACAAAGAGGAAGCACAGGTCCAGGGTGTGGGTAAGGAAAGGGTGGGCCACAAGCCAGCCCTGCTGGGTGCTGGAATGGTCCGCAGTGGAGGGAGGCTGAGGCTGGACAGGTAAGGTGAGAGATCAATTAGAATGCAAGAGAAGGTCTGGACTCAGAGCATCAGAAAGGCCCTAGATTATTAAATGTGATGGTGACATGATGTAAATGTCACACTGGAGAAGCACATCAGACACCTGTGAGGCAGGGACGAAGGGAAGGAGAAGACTGGAAGGGCAGAAAGCAGTGACAGTTGCCTCCTCCCCACCTTCCTGATGGGAAAGGACAACTTGATCTCCCACGGCGAGGGAAGTGTATACCACAGAGGTCAAGGGCAGACTTACTTAGGGAATTCATCAGCCACCAGCCTTCTCTGCAACTGATTCCCCCAAGGCATGCTTTATGACATGAACCTGTCCCCTGGCCATGACTTGTTGAACCACATTTATCTAATAATGAAGGAAAGTATTTCCTGAGTTCTGGGTGCATGATGAAAACACGGCCACAGTTTCTCCCTCCTAGGAATCTGGGACTGGGACTCAAATCCTCTAGTCCATGAACTGCCAGCACTGGCCTCAGGAAGGCACATAAATTCAGGGCTGGGGCCCATGTTCCTGGCAAACAGAGAAACTAGGTCTGCAAAGAGAAAGAAATGGAAAGAAAAGCAGCAGGTGCCAGTGGGTGGGAGAGACTGCCTTGGTTGGTTGCTAAGAACTCCCCTCTTCTCTGCCCCAGGCCCTCAGGGGGGCTGGTTATTCTGCTGCCCTTGGGTTCCATAAGCTTTATATCCTGATTAAAAAAACAAAGTCTCTTTTATGCAGGCTAGCTTGAGTGCGTCTCTTTCATTTCCAAGCACAGTAACCCCACTGGAGACAAAGATATTTCAAAATAAGACACAAGACAGGCTGGCTAAAGGTGACTCCCAGCTGCTAGCTGTGATTTGCAGAAGATGGAAAGTGGGCATCTCCAACTGTCATAGGTTCAATGTGTTGGGGGGTGGGGGTCACTGGGGAGAGTGATGAGGCTGCTTTTATAACTGTTGAAATTGACACAATGGTGAGGTTTCTCACCCACGGCAGGTGGAAATATGGACCCAGCCAGCCCACGTGACCGGCCCATACCTCGTCAACAATTTGGTCCTGGTATTCCCATGTATCTTCCGCAAAGTTTTAGAACAGGCCCAAAATGCATGCTTGCTCATTCGTTCCAATATTTAATTCTTAAACGAAGTTACCAAAAAAACCAAACCAAAATGTATATTTTGGCAAAGTAAAAATAACAGATTAATCTTTTTGGTGTTATATAAAGCTTAGATCAAGCACATCATTTGTAAAGATGATCACCAATCTATTAGTGCCTCCCTTAATGATTGTTAAATTACCCCTTTAATGGATAATTAATGCATTTAATGTCTCTCACTATTATGATTACTTTTATGCAAATTTGGAATGATAATAGCTGACAAACACAATCCTCCCTTTATCATAATTCAGCCATCTAAATGCCCTTGATACAAAAAGCAGGTCACCTGAAGTACTTTTAATAATAATTCAATTCAGTCTTTCCTTTAAGCAAAGAAATATGCATTAATTATACTTTGATTTCTCGAGGAGCTTTTCCATCTCCCAGGGAGTTGCTCTGAAAATCTGCAACAAAAGGTCATTCTAATTTCTCAAAGCAACATTTTTTCAGGAAGATTTTACGAACTAAAAATTGTCTGTAAGTCTTCGTGTCCCTTATTTGGGGGCTGATAAAGGGAAATCAACCATCTTAAGGCATATCATGAAACACAAATTAGTGACTAAACCCTCTGCACACCAGCTTCCACATTATTTCACTATCATATTTAGGAATTAAGCCACAAGGAAGTTTTAAAAAAATAGATTTACATAGAAACCAATAGATTTTCCTCATTCAAAGAGCATTATAGTGATAAAGCAGTGACTCTATTCCCCCTTCTTTAATCCTTCTCATGGAGTTAACAAAGACCTTCACGTTCTCAGAGAAATTTTAATTAGCCATTTAAGCATCACTAATTTTTTATAATTGTATTTGTCTCTAGTATTTTCCTTAATACAACCCCTATGGAACACACACACACACACACACACACACACACACACACACAGTGTATTCATCTATATCTATGCATCCTCCCCCACCTCACCAATAAGGGTCCAGCATCCATACTGTCTGCCCACTCCCGGCCAATGAGTGACAGCGTACCAACCTGCAAACACTCTCAGCCGCAGAGCATCTGCCTCCCTTACTACCTAAGAGCAGTGTTGGCACCTCTGGCCACCACTCAACTGGCTTCCTGACTAGCTGTGTTTAGCCATCTTGGCTGACCAGAGAGGCGCAAGGGTTCATGTCCATCCATGCTGTAAGGCATCAAGAAAGCCAAGAAAGGAACAAGTTTTCAAGGGGCCCCAGGAATCCTCAAGGAAATGGAACTGTAGGCAATCATGACCCCTTGGATATGAAAAGATTTCTTTCTTCTTTTTTTTTTAGAAAAAAAATCAATTTATTTAAACTAAAAAAGAAAAATAATCACACCCAAAGACTTCTTGACCGTCCTTGTGGTCTGGAAGGAGTGACCAGACCTCTGAACTCCTTGGCTAAAGACGTACCATGATGTACTAGCACATCTAATTCCCACAGAGCTTACATTTCCAGGAAAGCTATCCTCTGCTAAATGGAATCTGTAAGAATCTGACTGAGCATATGGGCCAGAATGAGCCAAGGAAACAATACAGAGGAAGATACCCAAGGGGTTTTATTTCAATTTGAAACATTCAAAAAGAAACACACACACACACACACACACACACACACACACACACACACACACACACACATACACACACGGACGTGTACTCAAGGAGCCTCCAACAAGTATGTCCATTATAAAATGCTTGTAGCAACTAATCTGAGAAAACATGTTGAAAAATATCTCTCAGTAAAGGAACAGAAAAATAATGTGGTGCATTCACATCAAGCACAGTAGTTATGAGGAATCAGAATAAAAACATATTGAATTTTAAAAAAATTGCAGAATGCCATGTAGAATATAGAAGCGTTTATGTAAAATCCTCATGAACCAACACTCTGCATTTTTTAAGGTACATACATATACTGGTGTGCAACCATGTTTTGAAAAATGTTAGCAAGGAGAATTACCAGCTAGAAATCGTGGTTGTTGTAAACATTACAACACGGATGCATAATTTATCTGTCTACTAGTAGAGCTGTTTCTTGAGAAGTGTTACATTGAGGAGCCTTTAAACACCCACTTTGTAAGTCTAATTGTCTCAACTGTTTCCTCTGTATACATCGAGCAACACATTAGGTTTTATCATTTTCGCTTCAATCATAAAACATGGTTTAAGAAATACATGAGAAGTACAGTCTATTACATTCAGTTTCCCTTACGTTTACCCATCCTGATGTTCTTTCCTTTCTGAAGTTCCAAGGTGCTTCTGTTAGCATTTCCTTTCTGTTTAGACAGCTTCCTTGAGCCATTCTTTAAAGGCAGATCTGATAGCAACAAATTCTCTTAGTATTCCTTAATCTGAGAACTTCATTTTTCCCTTTATTCCTGGGGGATATTCTTGTTGCAATGAATAGTCCTTTTCTTTCAATACTGAAACAATATTATACCACTTCCTCTGGCCTCCATAGTTTCAGATGATAAATCTGCAGTAGGTCAAATAGGTGTTCTCATATAAATAATGAGTCGATTTTTCTTCGCCTTTCGTTTTCAAAAGTTTAATTCTGATATATCATCATGTAAATTTCTTTCAGTTTATCTTATTTGGAGTTCACCCAGCTTCAGCTTCTTGAATCTTCAGGCTTATGTCTTTCACCAAATTCAAGTAGCTTTCAGCCATTATTTCTTTGCATGCTTTTTCAGTCCCACTTTCTCCTCTCCTTCTCAGTCTGTGATGATATAAATGTTAGTTCTTTTTTTTAATTTTTTTAATTTTTTAAATTCTCGGCACGCACCCCCCCCCCCAAATCTATTCTCTATTTTTCAGCCTGGGTAAACTCTAGGATAGTTTCTATTGATATGTCCTCAAGTTCACTGATTCTATACTCTGTTATCTCCACTGTACTACTTAGCTCATCCAGCAAGGTTTTTTTTTCTTCTTCTTCTTTTTTTACTTGTTTTGGTGTGTGTGTGTGTGTGTGTGTGTGTGTGTGTGTGTGATTGTATTTTTCAGTTCTATAACTTCCATTTGTTTTTTTTTATAACTTCTATTTCTTGGTTGAGATTTTTTAATTTTCATTTGTTTCAAGAAAATGTTCAGTTGCTTATTGAAGTATTTTTATGATGGCTTCTTTAAAATCCTCGAAGATAATTCCAACAACCAATTCATTCTGGATTCATGTTGATTGCCTTTTTCATTCAAGTTGTTCCTTTTCTTAGTTCTTTGTATGATAAGTGATTTTCAATGTATCTTGAACATTGTAAATATTATGGGACTCTGGATCCTATTCAATCCTCTCATTTAGCAGCCTTTCCCCCTGTGGAAGCAAAAGGGCTGGATAAGTGTGTATATAGCTTCTCACTGAGCCCTGTCAACATTATCTCAGTAAAAGTGGTGCAGAGTCACATCACCTTATTGCATTCAGGTGGGGTGTCAGTTCAGCTCGCTCCTCTGCCCTGCTGGCATCTTCCCAATTAAAGTAGGGCTCCAGCTCACATTACCTTGTTGGCTCTGAGAAGGCTGGTAAGCTCAACGCCCTATTAGACTCCACTGTCACTGGAGAGGTGAGGGAGGGGAAAGGTGACACACTACTTTGTTGCTGTGGAATGAACACAGAAGCTCAGCTTCCCACTGGGTCCTAGTAACCCCAAGGGAGAGAGGAGCAGATGGCTAACTAGCCGACCTCCCACAACCTCATTCAATGTCATGGATGCCAGGTGGAGGTGAAGGGTCAGCGTGCGACTGGGTCCCACTCACGTGATGCTGGGGACACTGCAATGCTGATAGCCTCACCTCACACCACTGTGATGGGTCTCACTGATGCCATATGAGACCCAGCTGGCACTGGTGGGGGTGGGGGTAGGGGTGGGCCCAAAACAGAGTGCCAAGTATCTCCGCTTTACACCATCTCCTTCAGCATCATTGCTGCTGCTTGGGTGTAGAGTGTGGAGGTTAAGCTGCCCACTGGGGTGGGAGAAAAGAGAATGCAGATGAACCCCACTTTGCCTCCTTTAGTCTTGTTGATGCTGGGTGGGGGTAGAGGTTCAGCTCACTCTGAACCCCCAATGACAGTGTCCAGGCAGGGGAACAGGATCACTGCCTGTGTCCACTGAGCAAGGGATGGAAGGTCAGGTTCCCACTCAGCCACACAAACACCACCGGTGGGAGAGGCTGGCCCTCCCTGGCTGCTTCCGTCAGGCAGGGAATGGGAGATCAGCTCCTTGCTCACTTCTGCCACCAACACCAGGCGGAGGAATGACGCTCTGCCGCTCGATTCTGCTGTTTGGGAGCACTGGGTGGCAGATCAGTGCTCTGCCTGGCCCTGCTAAAACCATCGGGAGGCGGGAGATTATTTTTTTCCATTGGTATTTGGCTGGTGTAAAGTGAACGTTGCCAAAAAGGTTTCTGCTATTAGACCATCCTTTTCCCAGTCTTCTGTTTAGAAGGAGCAGGCTTTTCTTGCAATCTGTGCTCATTAGAGGTCCAAGTGGGAGGCCTCTGGAGTGCACTGTTCATGATGTATGAGAAGTAATAAGGCCACCCAGGGGACCCACAGCCATGTGGTTCCGCACGTCTGCAGGTCCTCAGGCAGTCCGTCTTCCTCCTTCTACCTTTCCAAGTCTTCCTATGCTCATTTTTTATGTCATGGCTAGAGTTTTTCAGTTGTAAGAGGGAGGACCTGGGTGTAATGAGGCTACTCCATCTTTGCTGGAACTGGATGGATCAGTAATGTTCTAATGGTTCTTAAATAGAATGGATTCAGGCATTCATTTGTACAATTCCAATTTTAATCTTATGAAAGCTTAAGAATATTCAGTCAAAGGAAAACTAACTCCTGGCAGTTATGCCATAAAATGACAACTCTACCATTTCCAGAATATAGTCATTCATTTGATATGTATTTACTGAGCATCTACTAAGTTGCATGCATGGGCTAGTCCCTGGAGTTACAACAACAAAGAAGAGAACAGATACTGTCTCCATTCTCAGAGTTTACAGCTAGAAGGAGAGATAGACATTGAACAAGTACATAAATGCCAGCTACTCACAGCTTCAATGAGCAACAGTCATTGTCCTAATGAGCTATATTCATTTTTCCTCCTCTCAACCTTCAATATAAAATTAAGCTCAACATAGGATCATTATATTATCCATTTCACAAGTGGATCTGTGTTCATATTTTTGCTTTGAATCAAAACATCAGCTCACAATATTCTGATTAAAATGTGTTAGCCTACCCAAATTAAAACCTTTTGATTCTTTTTTTTATAAAAGAATTCCACCACTTAATTATTTTGGCCCAAGCAAAAGGCATGGTGAAAAAGGCTATGACATCAAGCAAGACCTAGTAATCCTTAGTCTTCATCTGCAATTGGAAATCAGAAGATACAATGCAGACAACATATTAGGGGAACTTCCCAAAATGTCAACCTTTACTCCATTCTCATTTTATATTTTAATTAAAATAAATTGAATCCAGGCAGGCTTTCTTAAAATTAATGCCTGAAGTAATTTAGAAAAAGAAAAAGAAAAACCCATAATAAACAGCAGCAGCAATATGTATATGCCGAAAGCTTCACATTCCTAATCTATTTGTAATGTTTCGATAAAACCTTAACAGAATCCTAACCAAGCCCGAGTGGGAAGAAACACTAGAAATGGGCCTACTGGCACTGAATGCTTTGAGAAAGTGATTTCAATGCTTTTGTTTTCAGGAGAAAACTCACAGATAGTTAGAAAAGAGCGTGTGTTCACTTGCTTCTTTAAAATGAATTCTAATATTTTGGAGAATGACATAGTCTAGAATTCACTTTGCTCAAGTTATATTTTGATATCATCATCTGAAAACACCAAGTAAACTGAGAGAGCTAAAACAAGAATGGCTTTTATTTATCCCCAACAGGGAAGAGCTTCCTTATTTATTTTATGATAATTAAATGAATATAATTTCATCATAAAAATTAAAAGGGACTGAAGTATCAAAAAATTTAGATAGCTATAATTCCACTATTCTAGTGATATAGAGTCTTTCAAATGTATATCTATGAACAGACAGATTTATAATAACGGGACCACAACAGTACAGAGTGTTTTGCAGTTTCTATTTCACTTTGTTTTGCCTGAAAATGTAGCATGGCCATCTTCAACATTAATAAGTACAGGCCCTCATCATGCTTTTTAAGACTATAATTTATCTAAGGAGTCCCCTATGGAAGGACATTAGGTTTGAACAGCCAACTTTATCAATACATTTATATAGATAGATAGATATAGATATAGATATAGATATAGATATAGATATAGATATATACACACACAGATATATACACACACATCACTTCATATATTTTATATATATATCAATGCATTACATACATGTATATATGCATCTATATACACTCGTATATAAAATTTCATGAAATAATTATTTCTCAAGCAAATTTCCACAATAATCAGATCAATGTAGTGAAATGCTCCACTAACAGTGTCATCAAAGATTTAAAGCATTCACTCTAATATGAAAATGCTTGTCTTGTTGAATGTCATTATAGGTCGGGAGGAAACTCAAGGGTCCCGCTGGTTCTAGAACTTACTGCAGGGTAGACCCGATGCATATCTGAGGGACCCAGAACATCTAAGACCCATCAAGAAACCAAACCATGTTTAGGATTAGGCCAACTTCTGAGTATGTTGAATTGGAAGAGGAGCTTAATAAAAAATGGCTACTTGGTGGTGTGGATTCCAAGTGTTGGCTCTGGGGACAAAGTTATAAATTACAAAAGTCAAACAATTCAGTGGGGATCTTAATAATATATGCACAAATAATTCTAAACGAGCCCAACAACTCAATCAAAGCTGTATTATTCATCCAGCCCAATACTTTAAACACTCTGAAGGGGAGGGAAAATAACAGTAATTTTTCCTGAAAGTGAAAAATAGCAACACTGCATCTTGGTAAATCTGCAGAGAATAATTTGTATTGAAAGGGACACCCAGCAAATAACAAATTCATATATACAAGCTCATTGTAAAACTTGCTTGGGGCTAGGAAATGTTTTCACATTTCCCACAATTTACACAGAAAGTTGTTGTATAGCAAGGACATAATTAGTATTAAATATGATTAATTCTTACTGTGGAGAAACTCAGGAAGTGTTTTGTGTTTTGATACTGCATTGTGGCTTCTTTTTCCCCTATCTCCATCCACAGTACAGTCAAGCAGACATTTTTAGGACATTCATTCCCAGAATTCTAAACAGACTGTCAGATTATAATCAGGGAACTTGGGCCCTTTTCTTCCAGTGACTGGGAAATCTAACTCTCTTGTGATTACATCATTCTTATTTCATGGATGTTACATTTTCAGCAATATAATGAAATCCATAGAAGACTATTTAAAATTAACTCAAGCAAATACTTCATTCCGCCATCCAAGAAAAAGCCATGGCAAAAACAACTACTTTACATTTTAGAGGGCTCCAAAGCTGGATACCAAGGTAAGCAGAGGAGTTGAGCAGAGGAGTTTGGCAAAGTGCCATTCACGATACAGTTGTCCACCGTGGTGTAAGCCCCAGGAAATCTATTAGTCCCTTCCCATTCTTACTGAAATTTCAGCTACAGCTGAGAAGCATTAAGACCACTCTTACAGAAGGTACTACAACACCAGAGAAGACAGGATCGGGGCCAAATTCCCAATCTAATACAGGGCTCGAACCTACCTCTTCCACCAGTTGGTTTGCTGTTTAAAAGTAGGAGACTTCTCTCCTCTTTAATTAAAAAAAAAAGGGGGGGGGGAGAACTGCTTGCCATTATAATATTTACAAGAGAACTTTCCATGGGTCTCAAGCTTTTCTGAAAATTAGTTTTATGATTTTTTTGGTTGATTAAAGCTAACCTTACTCCCTTTAAACATTCCTTTTTTAAATTTAAGGCTCCTATCCCATATTAGCCATGCTCTGGGGGAAAAAATGTAGCTCATTAGGAGTGGAAATCTATAGCAGCTGCCAGTCTTTCTGTTTTCATTGTTGTTGCCCAGTCTAGAAGTTACTCAGTATACCAGAGGGGCTGGTTTCACATCCTCCACATCCAACCATCCTACCTCCTCCCGGAGTATGCCTCCAGCTTGAGTCCAGAAACCAGAAAAGCTGACCAAGGCTTCACCCTCCTCAGACTACAACAGGCACCTGATCCCTCCTATTGTCAGGGGCAAATCCTCCTGCCAAAGATCTTTTTCCTTCCCAAAGTAAATCAAGCATAGATCTGTAAAAGGAACACCAACTTCACTGGATACAGGAGATATACAGTAACTAGATAAGTTCTGTTAATACACACTGACCAAAGTCATCAAGGAAATGAAGTCTGACGAGTTTCACAAAAATTTGAAAAAAGCAACATACACAAGGAGCAAGATGGTTTAAATATGAGCCTTGCTCCTCCTCAACTTATATTTTGCTCAATTTATAAAGGTAGAAAGAGATCATTGAAAGAAGGAAGAAGGACCATTTCAATGAACACAAAGAAGATATTAAAAAGTAAAAGGTTAAAAAAAAACGAAAAAGAAAAAGAAAAAAGAAATACTTGGGAGTTCCACATTTTTAACTCTGGCTCCACATTTTTAAGGACTTGAAATGGGCTTGCAATTGCCCTGGTGTGAATCACCAGCGACATCTAGTGGATGGAAATGTTATGGTGTCTGGCTGCCGCTCAAATTCAAATCAGATCTGGGACCTCAGTGCTTCGCCCTATCTTAACATTTTTTTGTGTGCAGAAAAAAAATAGGTGACCTTCATTTACTTTAATTCAATAAGGCTGTCTGAGTTTAGTCTGAAGATATGAACACGGGAGAAACTGTTCACTTGCTTCGTCAGCCTGGCAAGGATCACGCGTGTGAAGAACCTGAGAAAATCTAACAGTTGTACATGCCGAGACCTGGGTTTTATAAAGCTGCATTGTTGCTCAGATTGATTTAATTCAAGTGAAGAAGAAAGGGCTGTACGGTAAACAAACACTGAGGTAGTAATTATGTGACTCTGGCCAGTGCTATTTCACCCCTGTCAAGCACATTATGCTTCAGACATTTTTCAAAATGACTTGACATTTTTTCTGCGTGACATGTTTTGGGTTTGATACAGTGAAAACAGCTGGTTGCCTCCTGCTGCCTGGAAAATCCAGCAGCGGAGAAGTAACGTTGGAGGCTCTTCACTTTCCTGCAGAATCTCTTTAAAAATCTGCAGAAAGAGCTCAGGGCTGTCACATGCCGGTCAGAAGGCAGGAGGGCATGGTGGGCAAGAGCGAAACCTGAAACCTTCCCAGATAGCAGGACAGGATCTGAGGCCCCGGCCCTGACTCCTCATCGCCTATCCCACCCTTCAGGTCCCAGCTGTCTGACCTTGGGGATGTTATTAACCTGTCAATCCTTTCCTGTGAAGTGGGAAAGCACCGCCCACCTCCCAGGGCTGTGGAGGCATGTTAAGTAATCTGATGTGTAGTACCTGAGGTCAATAACCTGGAGTTATGATTCCTAGACTATAAGCTCTGTGCTGGCACGGAGCACGTCTCATGTGTTTATGACCACAAATAGGGTTGCCAGGATAAATAAAAATACAGGACGCCCAGTGAAATTTAAATTTCAAATTGAACTGGGTGTCCTATGTTTTATCTGGCAATCCTACCATTGGCCTAGGGTCGTCCTGCTTTACAACGGTTGCCCAAGAGTAATTATGAATAGCTCCTCTTTCACTTTTAAAAGTATCTCGATTTGAAGATAACCACTTTGGGACCCCTAATTCCAAGCCCACACCAAGCATAATGCCATGCATGGAAGAGAGTCTTAAACAATGCACATGTTAACCAAATGAACAGCTATTTTCTGGATGGGTGACCTAAGGGAAGCACACGTGTCCTAGATGTTTGCTCATTTAAAAACTGTTCCCTGTTACACACTTTGAAAAATCTGTTTTATGAAAAATTTCATTAGTCGACAGATATAGACTGACAGTCCATACGTGCAGGACTTTCTGGCACTCCACAATGCCAAACGACCAGGCAGGAAGCAGTTCCAGTTCATCTGGGCTGAGTACAGCATTAGCATAAATAAATACTCTCAGTTCTGACCTCTGATAACACATTCCAAAGCAAAGAAAAGGGGACAAAAGGATATAAAGAAAGGAAGGGAGAGAGGGAGGGAAGAAGGAAGCAAGGAGGGAAAGATGAAGAAGGATGGGGGAAAGAGAGAGAAAAGGAAAGGAAAAAAATGAGATTAAAAGAAGACAAAAGCAAAGACAGTACACGCAGACACGTTAATAGGGAGCCACATGGCTTGATATATTTGAATCAAAGAGGATTTTCTGATTTAACAGAATGGAAGGAAATCAAAGGACAAAGCTTTGCAAACAGACATCACTGCCAACTATGGTTCCAAACTATTTTATAAAATGGAAAGAAAAATCAAAGAATGCATTTTTATACAAACAGAACTATTAGGAATGCAGATGTGACAGTTGACAAATTCAGTTGTTCCTCGGGGAAAGACACAGCATCTATCCTCTATGTGCTGCACATACATGTCACTCCTCCACCGGCTTCACTTCTGCACATTAATTGGGGCTGGTATTTATGATGGGCTAATGACAGAGCCAGTCAGGAATGCCGAAACACTATCATTAATATCACCAGGGAAAAATAGCTCGGCAGGGATGTGCATCATAATTAATGTCACCTTGGAAATTGTTTTCAATATTCAAAATATTTAAGGGAGGAATTGGTGGTAAATTTAACGTGAGAAACAAAAGCACTGTGTAATTGATTCCAAAATATCCTAACCCATTAAAAGGAGTGGGAAGGTAAATATTATGACAGACATGTAAAGTTCAGTTTATAGCACAAATAGAAAGCTGAAAAAGATCAAAATAATTTGGAGCTATAAAAATTATTGCTATTTTATAGCATTCTTGAAAAATAAATATATTTTAAATAAGAGTTTGGTGCCTGAAGTAAACTTTGCAAACATCCTGTATCTTCTGAATACAAATATGTGTGTACCAACTAGCACATCTGGGCTTATACCAACAGACACGCCCCTGGCCTCTTTTCTCGCCCACTATAAGCCAGAGATACACATCTGTGTTCAAAGTTATCCAGGATACACACCTGGGTTATAGCCTTAAACTGAACTGTCTAACCAGGAGGAACAACTCAACTTTCATTTAAACCAACCAACCTCCCACACACCCTGAGGAGGCTGATGTCTCCAAGGCTAGGGATATGCTGACCTGAACTGCTCTGATGACACCTGGGCTACCAATGAGCCCATGTGTCCATCTCCAGTCTAGGTCCATGGAAGACCAGCAATATCACTCTTTGAACCAGGTCCCCCAAAGGCTGTGCTCTCTGCTAGTTAACAAAGCAAAGCTGTAAGATGCTCAAGGGCTGGCTACTGGCCCCTCACACATCCTCAGTGTCTGACCTGAGGCCTGATGCCCAGAGTTGCTCACATTTCAATATCTGTTCACTGAAACCACAGAAAATACTGCCTTCCTCCCCCACCCACCCCCATGAATGATAATATGCACTGATTTATCTACATTTCGGCAGAAAACCCAAACCCACTTTGCCTTAACCATATCCCGTTTCCCCAGGCTGTTCAGATAGGGCAGAGCTAGAGATGGGAAAAGGGGTGACAGAGATACTAGTGGAAAATTCCAGAGAAAGGGCAGCAGAGTAATAAGGTGCTTCAACAACTCTGCGTCTGGTGCCTTAGATCACTTTCGTATGTAATCCTTAACCCATGGCTCAGAGGTGTAAGTACCTTGCCTAAGAACTTGCCCACCTATTAAATGGCCACACTGAGCTTTGAAATTACAATAGAGCTTTCTGAGGTCTAAACCCATGATCCCTTATTAGCTGAGGGTGCTTCAAGAAGAACTAGCTGTGGATACTTCTCATCTCCACCTCCTACATCCCCAGGGCCAGTGCTGTGAACAAGGCAGACGGGGATGCAGGGATACGGGGATGTGGGGGTGTGTGAGGTAAGAAGGATGCAGGGATGCAGGGAGAGGATAGAAATAGTAAACAGAGGCAGTGTGAAGAAATCCAAGTCAATGGGCCACGGAAGACCAGGAGCTGCTGCGGATGTGCAGAGGCTGCCTCTTGACTACTCGATCCATCACTCAGAGCACAGAGCCCTCCCAAGGTCCTGGCTCCATCTGCAGTCCAGGATGGGACTGACACGAAGAAGAGTCATCCAGCAGGAGGATGAGAGCCTTGTCATGTTCAGCAGCCATGTAGTCAGGCCTTCCTTCAGAGCAGCACGGGCCTATTAGGAGCTCTAGTCCTTCAATATGCATTTAGGCACAAAGGGAGGGAGTAGTTTTTGTCCTCAGAGCAAAAACACAGATTCTCTGGCCTCCTTTGAGGGATGTGAAAGTCCATCGTGTCATAAAAAGCTTCTTCTGTTGCTTTACCACCAGAGCTGTCTGCTTCTCAAGTTGCCACAAGCCGGAGCTTCCCCTCCAACCCGGGACCAGGGTTCTCATTAGCTCTCCTCGCCACCTG
>NW_017731846.1:52104-75433 GCF_001890085.2 Hipposideros armiger
CCACCACCACCACCCCCACCCCGGTGAGTTGCTCTAACCATGGCCGGATACAGAATTTTTTGCATGTCCTCGTGCAAAAGGAAAATGCAGGGCCTCTTGCTTTCGAGAATTATTAAGAATTTCAAAATGGCAGCAGCAGAGCATTAAACCAAGCGTGGGGCCCCTCTGAGCGTGGGACCTTGTGTGCCCACACAGGCTGCAGGCCCATGAAGCTGGCCCAGGTTCTAGAGCCCCAGGCAGGTCAGAAAAGCCTCAGGCTGGGAGTGTGGGAAGCCCTCTCTTACACAGGCTAAGGGACTTCCTGCTCAGGAAGGCCAAGCAGAGGCGTAGGTAAACCCAGGGCCTGAGCACGGGCTCCACTGTCCAGAATCTGAAGCTGGGACACCTCTGACTGAGAGGCGGATGATGATAATCATTAGTTACATGCTTGCAGCCATCATCAACAAAGCACTCCACATACAAGATGTCCAAATTCAATACCAAGTCAACACATTTACTCAGGGCCGGCTCCATGGGAGGCACTGAGCTGGGGCTGAGGAAGCAGGGGAGAACCAGACACACAGTCTCACTTGATGTTCACCAGAACCCCTGGGGGAGATGTATCCTACGCCTATCGAGAGTGGAAAGGAGTGGGTGCAAGCACTCTGTTGTTGGTGGCCCTGATCTCCGCCTTCCCTCTGTGGCTACTGTAAGGCAAGTAGCAGACACTAATGGATAGTTACCCACTAATTAAATTCATCCCTTCATTTTCTCTTAAAAAAAAAAACCCAAACTTTTAAAAATGCAATTTTGATGATCCCAAATAATTTCCTTATAAAAAAATCTAGTAAGCATCCCAAATAAGACTCCCTATTAATCACAGGCCCTTGTCCAGATGCTACAAACAGAACTTTTCCACTGTAATAACAGGTATATAGACACTCAATACATGTGGGATCATTTTCCTTCTTAACCTAAATTGTGTCTCGTTGTACAAATAATTCTAAACCCTACCCTGGGTTTTTAAAGTTAACAACACATGTTCTGGGCACTGCCCTGGCCACTACCTGGATGTGCTTAATTCCTTTCAGCGACTACCTAGAACCCTATCCCATGGATCTGCCACAGTCTCATTAAATGCTTTTCCTGTACAGGTAGACATGTAGGCAGTTTGGGGAGTTTTGTTAAGTCAAGCCACGCTGCCTTCGGGTGCACATGTGCTCGCGCTTCTGTAAGCAGATGCAAGACGGGGAGCTGACGGGGCACAGGCCCGGTGCGTTTGCAGGTTTACAAGCTCCTGCGGTGTGGCTGCACCACCAGAGACCCATTTCCCCAGGTCCTACCCACATTTCACATCACCGTCATCATCGTGGTCATCATCATCATCATCATCATTTTGCCAACTGATTGGTAAAAACGGTATTTCACTGCTTTAATTGACTTTTCCTTGACTACTAGTGAGATTGAGCATCTTCTCTTTGTCCAGGAAATTCTACTCCTGTCAACCGACTGTTGATATCTTTTGCCCATTTTTCTCCTGCTTCTTTGCAGTAGATTGATAGGAAGGAGTTTTTATTGTGATATTTTTGTGATTAAGGTAGAAGGATTCTGTCTCTATCCTGGTCCTTTGTTGCCTGTATTGAAAACATTTTCTTAAACATTTCAACGTTAGAAACAGTTTCTTCAGAATTTCTAGCACCAGATACTGGTACAAACCCAGAAAAGGTTACTAACATTACTGCCATCGGGGTCCACAGTATACAAGCTGCAAATTGCTGTTTCCTTTGGGAAAATCTTCAGTGTGCCAGCACACTGGATGCCAAAAGCCACCCTGAGGGACGATGCTCAGGGACCAGCACCACCCCGGGGGATTTCTGACAGTAATCATTACCAGGTTCAATTAACTGCTTTACAAAAGCAGGGCTCATTCTCCCTCTAGCCAGTGAACCCTGACATGCAGACACTACAATTAGAAGCAAAGAATAAATTAAAAGCATGTCCTCTCTGCCACGTAGAATAATCAGCACGGGGCAGGACTGATCCTATTTTTTAAAGCGATGCGTGAATTATGAAAACAAAGACAATGGACACTACTGAGAGGTGGTTTGTAAGGTTCTCAGTGAGGTGGGCCACCCACCAGGGGTTGAAAACACGGGTAAGGAAATATCTCTCAACCCAGTGCCCCCTGCATATCTTTTCTTCCATGATCTTCTGAAATTCAGTCTCCTAAATATCTCACCATCCTGAAAGGGGAAGAGGCCCAGGGCGACATGCTGCTCAGTGGCTTGGATCTCCTCTTCTCATATGTATTCATTAAATCCTTATCCCCAGCGTGCCTTGGCTCCCACCCCTTAACATGATGGCCGTGCAGCAGGAAACAGTTACCTCTCCCAGAAAAGCAAAATACACCAACAACAGCTCCCCATCCTCCGGCAACCTCGCTCCCGTGGCTTCCAGGGGAACTTCTGAGCTGCTTTCTGCCACGTTGGAAAAATACACATCGATAACTTGAATCCCAACCAGACACTTCCAAGGGACCCCAAAGACCCTTCCGGCTCAAGAGCAGTGTCACCTGCTCTGCCTTTTTCCCTACTAAACTTAAAGATAATAGAAAAAAAGGCAGAGGCAGGAAACAAAGAGAGCACCGTGTGTCTGACCTGCTGTATGAGGGTCCTCGAGTTGTTGCTGGCTCCCTGCCTGCTGTCTCGAGTCTCAGAGGAAATATTCTAGAATCTTTTCTTTTGCAGGTAGATCCAAGAAAATAATGAATGAATCAATCAATGAATACTCAGGGCCCTTGGTATACAAATGGTGCAGGTTACATATGTTTCCACATCACCAAGAAGCTCGCTGCATGATGCTCAGGCCGATGGTGCCTCTTGCTTCATCGGAGGGCAGAGCCTCCTCCACCCCGAAAAAGCAGCATGTGGAATGCAGTAAAGGGTGACATCAGAAAATATAGGAACAATAGCACCAAGTACTGCAGGAGACAATGCTGTAGCCCAGTACAGCAAGGACATATTAATAACCCCTGCCTGACTCAAATGAATTCAACCCGTACCCTTGACAGTCTGTCTGCTTTCCAAATACATCACAACTTGTAATCACCCATCAAAACCAAATCAAAGAAAGACCTGAAAAATAAATATTCATAAACAAAGGCTGCTTTCTGGAAAGTCTAATAGTTAAGCGCTGTTCATGGAATCAGAACCAGTTAATTTCTGATCCTGGATCTGTCACATCCTCCATGTGGCTTTGGGTAACTTATTTAACTTTTTGAATGTCAGTTTTATCATTCATGAAGTGAGGGCAATAATAGCACATATCGACCCCCACCAGATTGGTATGAGTATTAAATGCTAAAGTCAGAGCCCTCAAAATGCTACCTCACCTGACAATCTAAAGTTTAAAACACATCTTGTAATTCTGAGTCAAGATCCTGTAATTCCTCTCAAATCATGACCTGAGATTAGATGTGGACCTGGCTGGGATATAACTCAGATTCAAGGTCAAAACCGGCCGTTGGGGTTGGGGCCTATGAGACCTGTAAAGTACAACTGAGATGTCTCCAAACCAAAGAAATTTTTTCTGATTTCAACCTAATAGTTAATGTTGACTTTGAAAGTTGAAGGAATAAAACCCTAGACTCCAGACATCCATCTTGCTAAGACATTTCTAAGAGCGTGGTGGTGCTCCTGGAAATTTATGTGGAAGCGCATGTTCCCAGAACCACCTGCCCTATAGTTCAATGTCACTTTTAATTCAGAAGATCCCAGAAAAAAATTGGCACGCAGAGCCAAAAAGAAGTGTAGAATATAATAAATGGCTGGTATTTAATAATGAAGACAAAATGCTTAAGGCAATGAGAGAGATTTCCTTTAAAGCTGCTAATGAAATTGGAAGAGAAATATAAAATGTGACCTAGGAGCAGTTTTTTGTTTGTATTTCTCTTCTTACACATAAAGGAACCTGTTTAAAATAACAATGAAAGCAAACTGAACAATTAGCAAGCCTACTGCTCCCAAACTGACTGAGGATTGTGAAGAGAAAACGGTCCAGGTCTCCTACTCTGTCTGCCTGCTTAGTTAGAAGGGGGACTCTCTGCCACACACACCCAGGAGGGTACAGGTGTGGCCAAAGTTGGTTTGAGTTCAGCCCCTCTGTGGACCGGACACACCCAATCCTGTAGCCCACCTGCGTCCCAAAAAGGCTAGAAATGGCTCAGGTTCTGAACATCCTGAACATCCTGCCCTCCTGCTGTGATGTTACCATCAATTCTGCGAGCAAGCATCCTATTTTTTCTCTTTGGCAAATGATGCTTTTCACCTCCTTCCTAATGGGTATCTAACTCTTGAGATGACCCTTCATTTTCTTCCTTCAGTCATTCAGTCCTTCAAATATTTATTGAGTGCCAGCTGTGTGCCTAAGCCTCTGTTACAACACTGGAAAACACGTGGCCCCTGCCTCACAGCTCCCAGTTCTTGAAGGAGGTAGAGACTAAATATGCAATTATAAATGTAATCAACCTCTTTGTGTTTCAAGAGTATTGGTCAAAATAATGATCACAATAATAATAATGGTTATCCCGAACTGGAATCACCTTTTGCACCAGACAGTGTGCTAAGTACTTCATGTAGATAAACAAGCCCATAGAAGGCTGACACCCTTTCACAGCAAGCCTCATCCTGCTAATTACTCAGAGGAAGAAAATGAGACTCCAATGTGCAAAGAAATTTGACCTTGGTCTGACCAGTAGTTAGAAAAAAGAGCCAGGATTCAAATCTCTGTTTTTCTGTCACCAGAAGACATTTTATCAACAGCTAATATCTACCTCACCCAGAATGTCGATCAGCAAACATAATCAGACATAACAAATCCTCTTTTCTTTCCTTGTAATCAAAGAGGCATTTTAACCAGACAAGAACTGTTTGTGGCCCATCACTCTCCTGACGTGGGTTTCAGAAAATATTACTATTAAGCTGTAATTCCGCCTCCTCTCCCTCTCCAATTTAATTAGAACAGCCTCCACAATTCAGCCAATCTCACATTGAACAAGATGACAACAGACTTTCTCCTCCCAAAAAAGTTTGTTTTCCTGGTAGTTGTATATTCTCAAACCTTTTAGGAAGAACGATAAGTTATGAATACACTCATATTCACAACATAATCACTTCCAAATAAGTCAAAGCAAAGGTTTAATTTGGTTCTGAATTCCTTTAACTGTACAGAAAACTAAGGTTTGGGGTAAAACAAATAATTTCAGTTCCAGAGTTAAGTTCCTAAAATCACACACACACATACACACAATATGTTCTTCTATATTATTCAGGAGAACCCCTTTAAATCGAAAATGACAAAATTACTAATGGGGGTGGGGTCTATGAATGATCCAATCAACCAACCTTTCCTTGAAATTTCCCTTTTGCAGTGTTAAAGTAGAGAGTTTATGTCTATTTGAAGGGAGAAAAGAATAGAGAGAGGATTTTGTCCTCAGAGATACTTCCCTTAGGACAATACTATGTCTATAGAAGTTGCTGGACTTCCTAAAAGAATGAGTACATCCCCTGTGGAAAAATAACTGTTCTCCTTTTCATGGGAAAAAAATCACAATCTCAGAGACTTAGGTAGGTTGAGATCAAGAAGGAAAATCAAACCAGTCCCACCCCGACATTTACCTGAGAAAACACAAAATCTGAGCGGAAACGTGACTTCCACAAGGCTGCACACATAATTAGCAAACCTTCAATGCTCCTGCCTAGTAGTGTAATACTCCACAGGAAAAAATTATGTTTTCCCACCATTAATGACCACCAGCTTGAGAAAGGGAATTTTTTAAGGTTGTTTATTTTCATGTTGTTTTATTTTGCTAAGAACAAGTGAAATGTAAATTTAGGATTTTCCATGAGGCGCTGACAGTTATGGCTTTTATCTTCTAAGGAGATGATAATGTTAGAAGTTTGCTTTCTGCTAGATACAAAGATTCAGATAGGATCTCAAATCACACTCATTTTTGCTGTCAAATGCCCATTCTTAGAGTCTAATTGTGTATACCTCCAAATTCCTACCTGTGTTGTAAGAAGCTACCCTTGCCACAAACGGACTACCTATAGCTCTGATTATCAGAGCTGGGAAGGTGGGTGGGCACCTGCCCAGAAGGGCAAATCCGAGTTGCAAGAGCATGTCTCCCTTCTAATGTCTCTCCTTTCTAATTTTACAGATGTTTTCTCTACAAGCACTTATCTGTTTAATAAACTAATTTGACAGCTATTCATTTAATATATTGATTAAATATAATTAATCAATTTTCTTGTTCATAATTAATTAGTATATTCATGTTTTTGTCACTGCATATTCAACGGCAGAAAAACATCATTTAGGTGAGGAAAATTAGCAAATTCAGGAATTTATGACAAGTAACCACAAAAGCCAACTGTTTCACTAAAAGGTTGCTATTCATCTAGAGAAAGATCTTTGAATACTACAGCAATAACTGAATCACTTCTGGTCAAACATCGATATTTATTTTAAGAAAGAATAACTTTTTCTAATTGAAATACACAGACCACAGACAGCTTCAAGAATTACTAACAATGCACAACTCTGGTGATCGCCAGTCAGCTGTGGTTTGTAGTAACTGTATCGCCGTTACAAATTTCAATGAATTCTAACAAATACCTGTGGATTTCTGACTAGACATCAGACGCCCGCTTTCATGGAGTTTACATTTTGCTGGAGAAGACAGAAAATATACCAAAAAAAATCCTACTGGGGAGCTCATAAAACAGAGGACGTGAGACAAGAGCATAGCAGGCACAAAGGAAGGCGTCGGAGGTGGCTGAGGATCTATACGTAATCTTGGGCAGGTTATGTGGTGCTCTGGAGGGTACATGGGGGGTTCAGATTTTATTCTAAGTGTGAGCAAAGCGTAAGTGTAAGCACATACATAACTTGAACCTATTTGTGGTACTGTATAGAGAGGATAGATCCAATTGCCAAATGAGAGAATGTCTCCCTTATACACACGTTTCTAATCATATCAGCAAGCTGATGTTTAATCATTTTTACCAAATCATTCTATTTTATTAAGAGATTTTTTTTTTATAGCATAGATATCCAGGTTAGAATTTACTATTCTAGGACATTTCCTTTGGAAGTATTTGATAGACCATGATAAGTTTCATCTTAAATTTATTTCCTTATAAGATTTTGTCCATGCAAATTAAAGTCAGTGTTGCAACTTGTAGTTCAGTGAGGCAACATAACTTACTGGTCTTTGGAACTAGACAAACTTGGTTGTGAATCCTGACACATCCACCCACTGTTTTAAACCCTAGGCCCATCAAGTGGCCTCTCAATCTTCAGTTTCTCTGTATGTAAAACAGAGATAATAATAATATCCATTCCCCAGGATTGTGGAAAGAAGAATAAATGAAATAATTTCTGTGAAGCACTTAAGCCACCATCTACACTTAATACCTTTTTTATAATGGCACCTATTACTCTCACCATTGTTACCTTAATCTATTAGTATTGATCAGCCAACAAAGAGAAATGTCCTGAAATTGTGAGCCATGAAAGAATATTTAAATGAAAGAATTAGGATTACCACATCAAAGGTGTGTGCTTGGAGCTATGTGTATACTATGAAAACATGCATCACAAACTAACCTGAAAGTAGAAAAGGTGAGAAATAATTCATCTGTGTACATACCAGGTGCTTTATTAACAAGCTTCAATGAGATTAGGAAATTTCTTTTGAGTTGTGCACTGTCTGGATTGCCACCGGATTCGAGTTTTACTTTAAGAATTCAATAGCAGTTGGCAAATCCCTAGACCACAAGATCCTTGGTGAAAAATCAGCAACCTAAGGGCATTTTCCATAGCTGCCAAAAACTTTGATGCAGAAAGATCCCGAGGTAATGACCTCTGCAGTCAGCCATCTTAACGAAAGACACTAAGGTTTCTGGAAATGTACCATGGGACTCTAAATATTATGATTAACAGAACCACTAAGTGTTTATCTCATGAATGTAGGTTTGTAAACAGGGGCCTGGTGTCCCCAAATGCCCCCTTTCCAACCTGGCTGATGTCTGATACATCAGAATCACACTGTGCATATAAAAATAAATAAATAATAAAACTGAACTTTAAAAGTATTTAATTGGAATATTTAATAAAGTTTGAATTTGTGGTTTTTATTGTGTTTAAAATATATATTTGAAACAAATGTGTTTTAAACAAATATTTATTTAAAATAAATATTCCCAGCTTGGAGAAAGCCCAATTGAGAAAAATCCAAGAGTTAAAAGAATCACATAAGAACTGATGACTTTTTGGTAGGAAAGAAAGTGCTTTCTAAAGCAATAATTCAGAATTCAATAACCTTTACTGTCCACAAATTGAGATACATATGGTCATGATAGAAAAAAAAGAACATTGTAGCTAAAAGTCTAGGATGATGAGGAAAACACATAGGGGTTTTACTAGATTGTTCATTTTTAATCAAATTAGAGATAAAAGACCAAGAGTTTCTAAACTCAGCCCATTTAAAAAGAGAGTCTTTATAAAGGCTCTCTAAATAGAGGGTCACTAATGTGGAAACGTTGTACAGGCAAGTAAAAGATAGTTTTGGAAGGCCAAAGAACGCCATTATTTCCCTCTGGATTATAAGGTAAGATGTTGACTATTCAAACAAAACCAAATCAATTATCATTGCTATAAAGGTGCACTTTTGTCTTTAAATTGTTGATATTAATATCTTTATCTGGATTTATAACAGGATGGCACCAATATAATTAAGGTGCAAAAATTGTCAACTTTAGAGAGACAATATTTACTTTACAAGATTCTATTTTTATTTTTTAATTGAATTTAATTTAACTATTAGTTTCAGGCATACAAAACAACATTTACTCCCCTCACAAAGCAATAACCCCACCAAGTCTACTACCCTTCTGACATCGTACATAGCTATTACAATACCACTGACTATAGTCTAGATTCTATTTTTAAAAAAATGCATTTTTCTCTTTCTGGAAGATGACCTTGTGTGTTTCTTTTGGAACAAATAAGTTAACATTGTTCTCACTGCTTACGTGATGTTAAAATGAAAAAAGATCAAATCACTAGAGGCTGCCCTGTTATGTATAGTTTATCATTTTCTTCTTTTCATCTCTTTAGTAACTGTTTTCTAATACCAATTTAATTGGATTCAACAAATTTGGTATTTTTAGAATACCTGGCTACATGGATAGAACTATACTAAATTATAATGAAGAAATTTATAAAGTTCAGTCAGACATAATCACAATGTCCATCATACAACAAAAAAATAACTAGACATGAAGCAAAAAAATGAATTTAAAAAAATGACTTAAAAAAAAAAAGCAGTTAACAAAACAGAAATGACCCAGATGTTGGAAATAGCAGTGAAGGGATTTAAAATAGCTATTATAGATATGTTTGAGAACTTAAAACATGAATATATCTGGTGCATAGATCAGGAATTTCAGCAGGAAATGGAAAGTATAAAAATTTTAATGAAAATTCTGGAACTGAAAGTACAATAAATGAAATAAAATATTTACTGGATATGTTTAACAGCAGTTTGGAGATTAAAAAAGAAAGGAGTTAGTGAACTTAGAGACCAATTAATAGAACACAGATTGGAAACAAAAACAAATAAAAAAAGAGTAACAATGACCTGCAGGATGATATTTAGCAATCTAACATAGATGTGACTTAAGTTCCACAAGGAAAAGTAAAGAGAAGGAGGCAACTACATTTTGAGAAAATAATCATTAAAATTTTTTCAAATATGGTAAGAATATTCAAGAACCTTGGCAAACTCCAAAGCAGAATAAATACAAAGAAAATCATATCTAGGAACATTCTTAACATATCACACTGTGTAACATACTGAAAATCAAAGATAAGGAGAAAATTCTTGAAAGTAGTAGAGAAAAATGACTCACTGTATTCAGAGAAACTGAGATAAGAATGATGGCTGGCATTTCATCAGAAGCACTAAAGATCAGAAGAGAATGAGATTACATCTTCAAAATGCTAACAGAAAAAAATAAACTGTCAAGTAAAAATTCTATATCCAGCAAAATTATCCTTCAAACATGAGGACAGAATAAAGATATTTTTAGATAAACAAAAGTTGAGAGAAGCTGTTGCTACCAGACTTGCAATGCAAAAATGCTGAAAGAGGTTCTTCAGGCTGAAGAGAAGATAACAAATGGAAATTCTCATCTATAGGAAGAAATAAAGAATGCCAGAAATGGTAAATGTGTGGATAAATATAGTACTATCTTTTTTCCTATTTAATTTTTTTATAATATGACTGTTTCAAGCAAAAAAATAAAACAAAATAAAAATAACATTTTATTATGGTGTTTATAACAAACAGAAGTAAAACACATGACAACACCACAAAACGGATGGTGGCAGGTAGAAACATACTGTTGTAAAGTGCTTGTTTCAGATGCAGTAGTACTTTACACACTGAATTAAGGCAAGATGCACTGTACACTTATGTTAAAGATGCTTATTGTAATCCTTAAAGCAACAACTAAAAAAATATATTTTAAAAATGTAGATTAAAACCTTTCTGGAAAATAAGAGTCACCTCAAAGCTTGTGGAAGTCCCACAACTTAAAACAAGGCCTAACATGTACTGAGTTCTGAATAAATGTTAAATTAAGCAACAAATAGACACTTTATGTAAATAAAATTAACAGGATTGGAAGTCATAAGCATCATTAAAGTGGCAAAATAAAATATCATTAGAGTTCAGAGGTGAGAAAGATTATTAGTTAGGAAGCAGATAAAATCACTTTAATTTTGTACTCATGGAAAATAAAAATATGATGGGTTCTCTGTGTTGGGGAGATTTCTTCTAACTGTGGTAGAGGTGAACCTAGAATCTCTACTTAATCAAGACACACTATGGGGATTTGCTGCAAGGTCCCCTGAACTCCCAGACTAGGCGAGGTCTCCTGTTATGCATTGTGATAATACCCTGTGCTTCTCTTTCATGTCATTTATCATGATCACAACCGAACAGTTATGTCGTCATGTCTTTAATATCTGTCTCTCCCATTATATGGTGAGCTCTGTGAGAACAAAGACAGCATCTGCCTAGCTCAGGATCATGTCCACAGGACAGTGCCAACACACAGGAGGTCACTCACAACAATTTGTTGAATGAATCACGGCACATGAGAGATGGATGAGATCTTAGAACTGATCTAGATATTATAAGCATGTCATTTTACAGGTGAGCAAAAAGGCCACAGCAACAGATTTTTGAGCATGAAAATGGTTCAATTGCAACTGGAACTATTCAAAACTAAATTTCCAGACCTCTGCGTCAAAGCTCTCTCTGTTGGATCAAGCTGAGGCTCCACCCTTTGCCCCATTTTCCACTTTCATATGAACAATTGTCTGGGTCATGAGCATAACATAGGACCACCAAACAACTGATGAATACAAACCTCAAAGTCATGACACTGACCTTATGAAAAGTTACAGTGTCTAGCCAAATGAACAAAAATGACAGTGTGTGTACCTATGGTGTGTGTGTCTGAAAAAGGTCAACTGAAAAATGACTTTGATTTTAAAATGCTCACACCTGAAGTTTCCTCAGAAACTATTTACACATCATTCCTGTGAACAAATGACAAGTCCTAACAAAGAACATCTAAGGTGAGACCTTAAACTGCAGAAGACTAACTATGACCCCCTGCCGAGCTGATAAAAGGAAAAATAAACAATAGGCATGTTCTCATAAATTAGATTAGAAAAAAAGACACTTATTTTAATGCAGAGTGTGAAAATTTCCTTCTCTTTTCATTTATTTCTCCTATAGATGTGACCCTATCTTTCCTGTTTACTGCACCAAGTCCATTAGCTATCGTGATGAAAAGCACCATTTCTAATCCTGAGATTTGGGTCATCTCAGCTCCACCAGCCCTCCCTTGGCAAGGAGCTCAACACATCCCTCAGTCAAAGAGGACAAGAATGGATTAGGGCTTGAGGGGAATACATGAAAATCCCCAAGAGGATAGTGTTTCCTCCACTCAGGAAGTGCTTCTGCTAAACCAGACCTTTGCTCTCTGCTCACAACAGTTTGTCCCCAGGACAAAGCCTTACTTGCCAGCAGGGAGACACTGTCAGAGAAAGGACGGCCCTGCCTGCTGCTTGCTGCTCCATTGCCCTTTCCAATCCTTGTCTGGAAAGGCTTCCTCCTCCCAGCGCATGGTGTCAGAAGCTCTACAGCAGGTGCTGGGGCTCCTGGGCCTCCTGTCTCTGCCTCCCCTGGGTCTCCTTCACCACAAACCTCCTATTGCAACAGGCAGTGGCCAGGAGGGGGAGGAGGCTGATCCAACAAGTATCGTAAGTCGTCCCAACCCGAGATTTCCCATCAGTGGCCTTCGCATCCCTTCCACTCCAAATCCCTCATTCCAACTCTGAAATCGGGCCACTGTGCTTGCAGGATAGGTGACTACAGCTTGGCAATGACCAGGAGGGGATATGCAGGACACCCGGCACCCCCCAGCTCCCTCCCACTCTCACATGTTTGTTATCCCTCTGAATGTCACCGGGCTTTCTTTCATTTATTTATTTTTTCCTATCACTTATAAAACAACAAAGAAAAAATTAAACTCTGTAATAGAAAAGAACTTCTGTAGGATACGCAATTCAGAGCCACAAGTCTTTTATTTTTTCCCCCCACTGTGCACCAGGTCTGTGCAATTGGCACTTATTTGGGACAGATTTCAAAGAAACTGTGTTTACAGTTCAAAGATAAGCAGGTTTTTTAGTAAACTGTTAAAAGGATTTTTTTTTCTTCTTCTTTTTCATCGCCAGTGGAAACAACTCAAAAAGAGTGGGAAGATATTCTCTCTGAGTTACACTACATGTGTAGGCCTAGTTTTCTGGAAATTAAACAGTAGATGGGATAATATGGGCATAGTGTCCACCCCCACCATCCTATCACTGCCCCAAGTTAAGTTTTATTGTCAAAACAATAAGGGTGAAACACTAAAATAATCACATGTGATCATTGAGATACAGGTTTTTTAAAGCTCTTTTTGTTATAACCATTAGTCTCATGTGGGCTTCACATTAAAAACCTATGTTAATTCAAAGCATAAAATAAAAAAAGGAAGATGCGATGTTACCAAGGCCTCTGTTTACATCAACTACAACTGAAAATTACCCAAACGGATGCATCAGGGAATAAAGAACAAAACCAAGAGAAGGCCAACCTGGAATCCACAGGCCATCGGAAAGGGGGAAAAACCAGGGGGCTGAGCTGACACCAGCGCCCACAAGGAAGCTTTCAAGCCAGCTCTGGGGTCTGTGGAGGGCACTGTACTGTGTGGTGCTCACATGGGCTACCCTTCAAAGGTTGTATTTTGCCTCTTGCCTGATATAGTTTTTTTAGGAACTAATAATCTAATGCCATATTTAAGGAACTTACAGAAGAGACTGCCAACTTCAAGACCATAAACCTCTAAGAAAAGAGTTAAACCCCTGGAGAGACAGTAAGAGAAAAATTAAATGGAAAATAAAATTCTGACAACGGAGGCATGACTTTCTTTTGGTAGCTTTTGATGATTGTACCAATGAAAAACAAATTCTTCCCTTTTCAAGCACATGAATGGTGCAATGACGCAAAGACGCCAAGCTGAAGTAACAGGGCAGATCCATTTTCTCTTTTCTTTTTGAGGAACGGGGCAGGGGGTGGCTGAGCCTGTATAACTTGAAGCTACACAGTTTAAGAAATTTCACAAAAACACTGTGTGTGTGTGGGGAGGGGGTTTATTTTTTTCCCCCTGTAGGAAAATAGACCTCCACCTCTCTCTGCTCTTCCTGAGCTATCAGTGCGGGGACCTCCTCAGCATTATTTCATGGCGAGCAGATGGTGGTCGGAATTTTTTTTTTATAAAAACAATCCACTGGCAGGGGTTGCCAAGAGGTCACGGAACCCAGATTAACAATTGATCAGCTCTAATGGACCATCATAGCAATCAACTCAGAGCCTGTACACAGACCTGCTACCCCAGGAATAGCAATGGGGCTGACACCCAAGCTATTAACAGACATCGATGCTTTGCAGCCTCAAAGCCTTCACCTGAGCAGACATGCAGTGTTCGATACACATGCCTTCTCTCAAAGGCCTCTCTCTTACAGGTTTCCACAAAAGAGCACTCGCTTTACCCTGACCCAGAGAAGGTTTCACCGAGGTCTGAGGTCCAAGTAGCGAAAGACACTCTGTCATATTGACTGATTATTTCAACATCTCCTCGTGTGTTCCAACCACAGCTGGAGCCTCTGATATTTCTCACGTCCTCATACAGAACACACAACTGGGGAGGACAAAGCTGGGCTCCCCTTCTTTGTTCGCAAGAGAACAAATGCTATAATACTCCAGAGACTCATTTTCTCCCCCTCCATTTTTTTTCAAGAGGCCGATGCCGCACTCGTGTTTACAGCACCACACTTGACAAGGAATCAGTTGTGCTACACCAGGATTTTTATTGTTAAGCTTTGATAATGGGAAAGAAATCAGAACACTCTTGAAAGATAACAATAGCTCCAAACAGACAAAAAAAAGAGCAGCTTGAGGTTAGTTGAGCTAAACCACAGAACATTTTTCCTCTGTTGAAGAATAAAAACCCGTCAAGTCAATTAAATCATTCCCTCTCTTCCCCACCTACCTTTATTAGACAACCAATCTCAGAATAAAATTAAGTATATGAGCTGTAAACACATTTTCCCAAACAGTCCTGACTTCCAAGAATCTTTTTGGCTCTCCTGTGAACTCACTCCTTCCTATTGGACCAATGGATTCAAACAGAATCCAATTCAAACAGAATTCCATCTGTTTGGTCCAGAAAAACCCAAGATCAAGGACATTCTCTTACAGAAACATAATACAAGGAGCAAAATCAGGAAATTCAACATTGATGCAATATTATTATCTAAATGCACAGTCCATATTCAAATCTTGGTTTCTGATTCAGAATCCAATTTAGGATCACACGTTGCATTTAGTTGTCATGTGTCTTTAATGTCCTTTAGTCTTGGAACAAGTCCTCCATGTTTCTGTTTCTTGACCTTGACATTTTTAAAGAGTTCAGCCAGTTACTTTGTGAACTGTTCCTTAATCCAGATTTCTCTGATGTTTTATTATGATTAGATTCAGGTTATACATTTCGGACACATTGTGAAAGGATTTTATATAAGTGATGTTGTATTCTTTCTGGTCACCACGTCTGGAGGTACTTAATGTCACTTTGTTCCATCGTTGATGATATTTGTTTTTTGAAGATTTTATTGGGGAATTGAGGGATGGCAACAGCACTGGGGAACTGGGGGAAGGGGAACAGACAAGTTGCTGTCGTTTTGTTCTTCAATCTACTTGTGGAGGACGTCGCTTCACTGGCCCAAGTTGGCACCATTACTATACTATTCCCGGGTGAGGCAGATCAGTCACCGGCTTCTGGACGGCCGCTCACTGCAGCTGTTCGCCGCTCACGCTAGCTGCTGGCTACACACAGTAGCCCATGGCAACCCACTGCCACAGGGGCTGCAGCCTACGCCGTTGCTGGCGACTTATGGCAGCCCAGCTCCAGGTTGAGCTGTTGTTCAGCATCTTAGCTGTAGAGGGCAGTGTCACTGGCCCTCATATGTGGGATCCGAACCGGGGCCCTCTGGCGTCCCAAGCCAGTTCTTAACCAACGCGCCACTCGGCCGGCCCTCATTGTTGATGATATTAACTTTGATTCCCTATTTAAGATAATGTGTGCAATTTTTCTCCATAATAAAGTTCTATCTTCCCCTGTAACTAATAGGTAAACTAATAAGTAATTTGTAAGCAGATGCTTCAAGGCTGTCAATGTCCTGTTCATCAAACGTTCACCTGCTAGTTTTATACCCACTGTAGATTCTTGTCTGAACCAGTTACCATAGTTTTCTAACTCCATCATTTCTTCTATAGTAGTTGACATTCAACTCAACTGTAAGAGTTTTCCCTTGTCATTTATTTACATATTTATGTGTTTACCTGTTTTTTATTGTCATAGCATTCTTATTTTGGATTCTTATTTTATTCAATGTTATAATCTAATTTTTAGTTGATTTCAGTTGAGTTTGTGTCATACAGTACCAGAATATTCCTGAAAAGGCTTCAGGAAGTCCTGAGGAGAGAGAGACACTTTCCCTTGGCAACACACTCAAGAGGTCCTTCCAATCTTCACACTTACCAAGGTGCTTCCTGATGCCTCATTAAATCCCTCTGGCCCACTCTAGAAAGTGCAAACCCTCTGAAGAGGAGGCACACTGAAGTCAAGTGTGACAAGTAAATGGTCCCTGGATCTTCCTGGTGCCGCCCCATGGTTGTGGCTATAGGAAAACAAGGTGCTTCTCAATATATCCAGCTGACTCCTCTGCTCCTTCTCTTGCAGCTCTGCTCAAAGAGCTGGGTTGGCTTCCTCACTCGCCTCCCAATGGTACCACCAGTCCGCAGAACATCGCCACCTTCCCTTGGAACCTCATGTGCTTGCTACATTTCTGACTCTATTTACTTCATATTCGGGGTATTATGCCTGAAAATGACCCCCAGGTGGTAGGCTTGATATTTTCTGCTTCCCCTCCAGACCTAGTCTTTTTTTTTTTCCTAGTTCTTTTTAATTTTATTTTTTTTAAGATTAGTTTCAGGTTTACAAAACAACATAATGATTAGACATTTACACCAGTCACAAAGTGATAACCCCCTTGCTCAAGTCTACTACCCCTGACATCATATAAAGCTGTTACGATAAAGCTGTGTTGACTGTATTCCCTATGCTGTACTTTACATCCTGTGACCATGTATGTGTACACACACACACACACACACACACACACACACACACACACACATACACACAGATATTTAATTATAGTTGACATTCAATATTATTCCACTTCAGCTTCAGGTGTACTACGTAGTGGTCAGGCATCTACACAATCTATGACATGATCCTCCGCAATAAGTCCAGTGCCCATCTGTATCCTACTTACTCTTTACAACAGTATTGATTATATTCCCCATACTATATTTCACATCCCCGTGACTATTTTTTAACTATCAATTTGTACTTTCTAATCCCTTCAAACAATATGGAATGCTTCACGAAATTGTGCAGGGGCCATGCTAATCTTCTCTGTATCATACCAATTTTAGTACATGCGCTGCCGAAGCGAGCACTCCAGACCCATCCTTCACCCTTCTCCACCCAGTGCAACGTCTCAGGAGCTGAATCAAATCAACTACACCAACAGCTGGATTCAGCCAAAGGTGGGTACCAGAGAGATCAAAAGGCTATAGATTGTTTTGGGGGACCTTACCCCAAAATTCCACCCCTGCCAGCTCGGCATGGGTGTCTGTGCCCCTCTGTCAAGTGCCCCTTCCACAGAGCTACTATCCCTGGCTTCTGAAGACATTTCCTTTCCTCGCTCCTTCAGGCCAGGCGGCTGGCCTACCCTGGGTCACCACACCACTGCTTGTTGGTTTCCTCTTACCATACATTTTTAAATAGTCCATTTATTAAACTTCCCTCAATTACCCCAAGGCAAAAAAATATAGATGGCAATAATGACAAGAGGGACATCCATGGGACAGACACAGCCAAAGGCTATCTTAGGTATCACCATCCTTTTTTTGTGCTTGAAGATTTATGTCTGACTTTATCTTTTCCATGTAAATGAAAACATAGTAAAATTAGCAATATTTCCTAATTGTGCCACATGCCACTAAAAAGGCTATATTCTATCAAAGCACAAACTTAAGTATTAAGATGGACTCCTTCTGTTTTTCTAGCAGTGAGGAAAAGCCACAGAACTCAACATGACCATACAGATAAAATTTCCTTCAGGAGGGGCCCAAAAGAACTTCCAAGTATGATTCAGTTCACTTGTTGCCTTCTACTATGTTTCCTATACTTCTATGTTTACTATGTTTTCTCAACCAGACACAGGTGTGCCATGATTAGATATGAGATCCAGTGCAAGAAATTTATTATGTAGATATTCAAACCCCACATCTGGGAATAATTTCATTTTTAAATATAATTAACAGTCAATTCAACATTAGACCCATCACAACATTCTTTTCAATGATTTAAAATGCAGCCAGAGATGTGTCTATATCCTGCTGTCTTATCAATTTACCATTAAGATCTGGTAATTATTGACACTTAACTCCCCCAGAACTGGGGAGGAATTCATCAAAACCTGGTTACATGCATGTGAGCACGTGTTATTATCCATTGTAATTGTCATGGTGGAAAATGGTTGAGGATTGCTATCCTGCCTTCTCAAAAAACGCACATTTAGGGCTGACCGAGTGGCTCAGTTGGTTAAGAACGTGAGCTCTGAGCAACAGGATCACCAGTTTGATTCCCACATAGGCCAGTGGGCTGTGCCCGAGCTGAGCTGCCAACAGGTGGCAGGATAGCTCAGCTGGTAAGAGCACGTGCTCTTAACAACAAAGTTGCCAGTTTGACTCCCGCATGGGGTGGTGGGCTATCCCTGCCTGCAACTAAGATTGAACACAGCACCTTGAGCTGAGCTGCCCTGAGCTGCCAACGAGCGGCCGGATGGCTCAGTGGTTAGAGCGTATGCTGTTAGCAACAACGTTTCCGGTTTGACTCCCACATGGGATGGTGGACTACACCCACCCGCAACTAAGATTGAACACCGCACCTTGAGCTGAGTAGCCACGAGCTGCCGATGGGTGGCCAGATGGTGACTAGACTTGGAGCTGAGGTAGCTGCACCCTCCACAACTAAGATTGAAGGAAAACAACTTGGCTGTTCCCCTTCCCCAATTCCCCAACACTGTTACCCTTCCCCAATTCCCCAATAAAATAAAAAAATCAAAAATTAAAAAAAAAAAAACGCACATTTATTCCAGCACTGCATCCTCCCCTCAAGTGCTTTTCTTTCCCAACCCCTGGAACCTGGGATTCCTGGTACATCTAGTGTTTCTCCTCTGGCAGCAAACACCGAAAACAACTGAACTCAAACGATAATCAGTTACCTGTAAGTCTGCATCGAATTCGTGTTTCAGGTGTGCTTCTTCTGCAGCCTCCACAAGACGCTGAAAATACAGAAAGCAACATGAAGGATTACAAGTGTGGCCTAAACCCCATTTCCACAATGTGAAAAGACTGCGGTTTCTCCATTGCCCCAAAATGACAGATGATAGCATGGCATGTTCACTGTGACTCATGCCTTTGCTCACATGAAAAATGAAAATAATAACATCAATCTCAAAATCCAGTTTTTGCCTTCATCATTCAACCATAATTCTTCCAAAAGACATTTATTGTCACATGTGTATAAAGGCACACATGTTCTACACTGATTTTCATAACAATTCAAAGACACTGGCCCTTGAGGTCCTATATGGACTCCAAAACCTACCTAGAAAAGTGCATTTCTTAGGTAGAGAAGGCCCTTAGTCAAGATTTATTGAATTGAATTGAGTCCAACTCTAAGTGGGCTAACTTTCTTCCCCAGTGGTTTGGAAAACACTACTTATTTTAATTCCCTCAATTATTCAAGGTCACTTCTTTCTGTACCCAGATCTAGTATGTAATTATCAGGTGACAGTTATTTGAATTTTATGGTACATCAATGCCATTTTGACAATCTGCATCCCAATAAGAAAATCACTGAAATTAATCAGTAAGTAGTAATCATAAATACACAACTGTTATTCTCCTTAGCCAACTAAATTTAACCAATTCATATTCTTATGAAAACAACTTAATGAAATTCCATTTAACAATTGCTCACCTACCAAAATCATTTTTATAATTATTTCCTACCATGAAAATATAGGCTAGGAGATTTTGCAGAAAACTCCTTTAGTTAAATAATATTTCAGTAAAATGTCATTGAATTAAGAGCAAAATCTTTAGACCCAAGTAAAAATCCAACCATTTCTATTTTTCCATCATTAATCTTGCAACCTATGCTGCCTTTAACTTGCTTTTTCTTGACATAATACAGACCTGGGTTTAATAGGCCTTGTTTCAAAAAATGATGACATTAGTATTAATCTCCAAATGATCACAAATCCACAGACAAATGTTCCATGAATAATTCTTAACTTAGACCTAAAAATGAAAAGGCTGAAATATATTTAGATAACTTTAGGCTCTAGTATAGAGCATTAAAGCCCTCTCTCTTCATAGGGCATACAGAAAAAGAGACAGGCCAGCCAGAGACAGTGCTATACAAAGACAGGAACCTGGGAGGGGTCAGATTGGTCAGGAAGGGACTTCTTCTCTGGTCAATCAAAGAACAGACTCCAGGAAACACTACAGGACCAGAGCCTGAAGACCTAGTTCTAATTCTAGCCTAGATACAACCTGCTACATTTGTGAGCTCTTGAGCTAGTCCCTTTCTCTCTGGGCCTAGTTTCCTCATCCCAAACACATGATAAAGTGACCTGAGAACAGTGGTTCTCAAAGTGTAGCCCCCCCCGCACTGGAGCACCAGCTTCACCTGAGAATTTGTTAGAAATGCATGTTCTTGGGACCCCTCCCAGTCCTACAGAATCAAAAGCTCTGGGGGTGGGCCCAGCAATCTGTTTTAACAAGCTCTCCAGATGATTCTGATGCCACTGAGGTTTGAGAACCACTGGCTGAAAACACCACTTATCTCAGACGTCATCCCTGATACGTTGAGTAATGCGCTCCATCAACTCTCTAAGGTACTTCAACTCGCATTTATCTTTTCAAAACCTGTGGACACATGTATTTTCACTATAAGACATGAAATACTTTACAGAAGAGAGGCATAAAATGGAGAGGATGAAAAACAGAGAAAGAAAAATAAGGAGAGATATTATCTATGTAGATTGGATACGTTGGTCCCAAGCTTTCACTGGTCAGCTTTCCATGGGTCATGGTCTTCCGTGGAACCATCCCAGTCAATGAAGCTTGTCAACCTCCAGGGATCACATGATACAATTTGCAAACATATTGCTGTGGACCCTGACAGATGAGTGACAGGCAGTGATATAAGAAATCTGTGCATTTGTGAAAGTTTATTCTTTTAATCTTTTTGTAATAGGTTTAGAGTTTCTACACATAAAATCAGTTACATATTGAGCTTTATAGAGTGCATATAACTATTACAAATGTCTGAACATTTACATTATCAAAAAATGCCATGCATTTGATTATGTGTTTACTTAAACACATAGAATTTGCTTTTTCATGATGTCTAAACATTTTGAGAACCCAGAGAATAAATGTCAATGAAATACATAAATGATCAAAAGAAAAGAACAGGGCTGGCTGTGTGGCGCATTGGTTAAGAGTTGGCTTGGGATGCCAGCTCTGAGAAGCAGGGTCCCAGTTCAGATCCCACATGAGGGCCAGTGACGCTGCGCCCTCTATAGCTAAGATGGTGAACAACAGTTTGACCTGGAGCTGGGCTGCCTTGAGTTGCCAGCGATGGCGCAGGCTGCAGCGGGGCTGCAGTGGGCTGCCATGAGCTACTGTGAGTGGCTGACAGCCAGCATGAGTGGCCAGCAGCTGGCATGAGCAGCCGTGAGCCACCATGAGTGGCCGTCTAGAGGCCGGCGACCAATTGCCTCACCCGGGGAAGAGCGCAATGATAATACCAACATGGGCCAGTGAAGCAACGTCCTCCACAACTAGACTGAAAAACAAAAGGACAGCAACTTGTCTGTTCCCCTTCCCCGATTCCCCAATGCTGTTCCCCTCCCCCAAGTCCCCAACAAAACCTTTAAAAAAAAAAGATAAGAACAAAATAAAATTTCACAATGACCAAGACAGATAACACTGGAAAAAGTGAAGAATTGGAAATGTGCAAAAACAAAAAAAGCAGTGTAGGACCAACAAATAAGAACAAGATGGAAATGATAAGCATGCTGAACTTATTATAAAAGAGCACAGCATGAAATGCATTTCATATACATTATTTTATTTACATTTGTGCATATGTGTATATATATATATATATATATATATCATATGTACCATGTAACATGCAAATATAACATAACATGAAATATACTCCAATCACAAATACTGTAATACAAGACATGGAGGACCAGAAGGTAGCGCACGAGAAATAATTCAGTAAAATTGCATTAATTACTGAGACTAGCCAGAATATGGTTCTCTGTGTGGATCCGTGGGTACATGAGAATTTGAACCCTGCTGGCCAGTTTTATGTTCATGTTCCGATTAAGTTTGCTGCATGACATTTTTAACTTAATTTATCTCACACATTTCTTGTTTCCACAAAGACAGTATCCCATCATGCTTACTACCAAGCTTTAGGCAATAGGATTCAGGAAAAGATAGTCAACTGGCAGCTACATAATAGTTGTCTCCTGTAAAACGAATGAGTACTTTGCAACAGAGCTCTTTGAGAAGATATGCCCGTTGTGCAGTCAACCACGGGATTATCCCAGCCTGCTCTCTGATGCCATGGGAGACAGGCCTACATTTTATGGGAGAATTCAGGGGGAAAACCCCCAAGAACAGGCTCAGCTGTTATACACTATAGTAATGAAAAGCAGTACATCAAGAACTACGTGCCTTTTGGAAAGAACAAAGGATAGCTGATCTTTCCTCTGAAACACTCTTATAAAGATAAACGAGTTACAAGAAATAGTATCTAAGAAGAAAATCATGTGCCAGAAATCTGCCTAAAACAGAGTCCTGGGGACAGAAGTTTCTACTGTTAATAACATAAAAATAAATCGAATCATCATTTAAAAAAGCCAGACCACTCAACTTCCAACTCTTATGTTTGCCAATAGAAAACAACAACCTCTAGTCTCTTTCCTATGCGAATATCCTTATCATCTAATTCAAATTAAGTATGTTTTAAAAATAAGTTTATCACTTGCAGGTAAGAAAACTAAATTTAAATGTTTTAGTTATTATATAAGGAACTACTGAACCTGAGGAAAATTGTTACTCTAGTGGACCTATTAGAAAGGCAGTGTGTTTTTAATAAGTTGATTTTCTCTTGTATGAATTCCCCTTTTGGATTTGCCAGTGGAACTATAAAATTGTGACTGTGGTTTTTAATTAAAACTGAACACTGGAAATAAAAATGGCTTTAAAGACTAGTATTCAAAACTGAGCTTTGAGGTAAGGGAAAGCAGTTTTGTCCACAGGTTCCCCTCCCCATTTAATGCCAAAACATTTCTTTTTTTTTTTTTTTAATTTTTCCATCTTTTTTTTTTTTAAGATTTGTATTGGGGAATTGGGATGGGAACAGTGCTGGGGGATTGG
>NW_017731846.1:75749-82965 GCF_001890085.2 Hipposideros armiger
CCATGGCAACCCAGTGTCACTGGCCCTCATATGTGGGATCCGAACTGGGGCCCTCTGGCATCCCAAGCCAGTTCTTAACCATCGCGCCACTCGGCCGGCCCCAAAACATTTCTTTACTCAACAAAAATGATAACAATATACTGGAATATACATCCTGGAATTGGAAGAAAGCACCTAAAAGCTCAAAAGCTGTAATTCATGAGTTGACGTACATTTCATTGACTTTTATATTTCTAAGTAACTCTTCCCTTCTGAAATAAATACAACCAAATGCTATCTTTATAGATAAGAAATGCTAGAAGCCATGGACCATGGATAGTATTTATAGCTGTGGCGAAGGCAAAACTGCCAAGGGGGATAGCAAGGATATTAAAGCATTGCATTTAATATCACATCTCATTTCTTCTTACAATGGCCCCATATTGTCCCTACAACACTACAGGATGCACAGTCTCCCATCTCCTCTCCAAAACACTTAAATCACGACTAGGGTTAAAGACATCGTAGAGGTCAAACTTTCTGTCACGGTCCAGAAGGGGGAAAATAGGACACCAAGTGAAAGTAAAAACTGCATCAGAAGAAGAAAATGGTTTTTTGTTCTATTTGTATTTCATCTGTTTGTTCCTGGTCATTTTGGCTTAACAGAAGGAAAGATAGAAAAAAATGTACAGTGAGAGGTGGGAAAGATAATGGAAAATGTGATTACACAACCAAGTAACTTACTACTGGACTCCTGCTGATTGTATCAGAATGAACAAATCGTGTACAAATGAAAAACAAGTTTAAATAAAAATCCCTAAAATTGGGGAGGGGGGGACAATTACAGACAGGAATTCTTAAAGCAAAACAAATATAAAAAACATATACAGTAGCAAAGAAAAAAGTTGTTTCTATTTCTCATGATAAAACTAAAAAGCGTTGGCTTGTAAAACTGCCATAATGGGATATTGGAAGATTTCAAAGCACTTAATATTGTTTAGTGGTTTTCATGGAATATTTTGCAACAACACATTTCATACTCATACCAAGGTTTTTACTGCCATTTTTTTTTCTTGAATGAATACATAATTCTTTCTGAAATAATGCTTAAGCTCAACTAAGGGGATTCTAAAAAAAAATCTATAATCATTATGGATTTAGTTGCACTGATCATGAACTTGAAGCTAGTTTTTCAATTGCCATTAATACCAGAGTTGGAGATCACATGAGTCTTCCTTCAAATCAAAAGAGCTAAATGCATAGGACAACAACCAAAGGAGTGATCAAGAAGTATTTTTTACTTCTTTTTTACTGTCACAACCACACCCAGTGTGGCATGCATGGTTCATCTTTCCTTTACACTAGATTTAGTGGCTTTTGTTATAAAGGCTACAATTTGATGGAGTAAGAGTTATACCTTTTGCCAACCAGCGTATACCTGGGGCTGATGACATCCTAGCACCATGTTTCATGGCAGTGCTTGAACTCTGCATGCTGAGCATCTACAGAGGTGAGAACAGAGGAAACCCACATCCTCTCTACAGTCACAGATTTCAAACTCATTTGATCCCAGAAGCAAAACGAAAAACCTCTCTCTTCATTAAATGCCATCAGCACATCAAAAGATGTCTCCTGGAATCTCCACAAAATGAGACTGGTTTTTTTCCGAGGTCTAATTTCAAACATTCCTCTTATATGAATGGTCAGAAAACAACAGTTTAAGAACCATTAAGTTAAAAATCAAAAAAGGAAGATGTTCAAATTTACATTTTCATTCCTTCTGTCATTGAAATCCCTTTTCTATTCTGTTCTCAGGATATTTTCATCACTCTGTAACAGTGTAAATTAGTCTTCGGTGCTTTTGTAGCTAGAGTTATTGGTTGACTATCTCCCAAAGTGTGGGACTTGTAACATCAGTGAGCCAGAAAACAAGAGGTGGTTCGTAGATGGTGAGGGACACGCACAAGGAAAAGTGCTGTTTCAACATAAAGGGATAAGTGACAAAGAATGCTAATGGTAGCCCAGGAAGCTTCCAAGAAGTGACATTTAAGCTGAGCCCTACAGGAGAACAGAAGGTTTTTCCAGAAGAAGGAAAGGTGCTGAAAGTGTTTTCCAGTCTGTGGAAACATTGCAAACAAAATTTGGAAGGCAAGGAAAAGTTCTGGAAACAGCTGGATCTCAGAGACATACACAGAGCCCACATCATTGATGAGGTAACCATCAGGCAATAAACCAGGGCAAAAGCAATAACCTAGAGAGATGGCACACTTGGACAAGAAGAACTCCAAAACATTTTTATCCCTCCCATCCTAAAATGCTAAAACTGTAGTCATATCTGAGAGCTTAATAATATTCAGTAATCCTTATTGATACAAATGTTTTTGCTTTTCAGTTCCAATAGGAATGGCATATATAATTCACCAACTATCAAGATGATTGTTTCTTTAGAGAAAAAAAACAACTTTTAAGGAGCCTTCATTATTTCTTTGTTCCTTGAGAAGAAATAAGCTTTGTGGCACACGAATGGCCATTTTGTAGAAAATGACCTTCCGCCTGAAAGCTGCAAAGATTGCTTCTGCTTTAAAAACGGCAAACATCTCAAAGTGGATTCTAAAAACTAATCTATAAAATTTCCAGAGAAAGCAGGGAGCAGCACAATAGAGCAAACACATCTTGTGTATATGTAGGGAGCTCTTGTCCCTTCTTTCTGTTTGCTTTGGATTACATGAGCCTTTTACAGGACAAAATGAGCCTAGAGTTTACATCAGAAGACAGGATCACAATCGATAACCAACTATCTTTGTTTCCACAGGAGATACCTGTTATCAATTTGAGGCTGATTAAATTAATACCAGCTATCAAGGTGAATGGCCTATTTCCAAATGAAAGCCATCTAATCTAGTTCTATATCTAAGGCTGCATTTGCCAATGTGCAACATTTGCAAAGCTACTGAAGATGGAAACAGCCAAACTTTGCTCAAAGGGCTGCCCAAGGGCCAAGGCAGCTGGGGAGGACATAGGATGAGAAGTTAACCTTATATTTCAGCCCAAGTCATTTGTCCAAGTGATTCAGCATTTTAAAGAATGGTCTTCTGCTTATGTAACTCTCCTGGGAATGGTTTAGAGTTGATTATCACAATCAAGGCCATTTAACCATAAACCTTGTAAAGTTTCCTCAGGACCCGTCAGTTCTGAGATGTCTGAACTAGTTCCTTTGTGGACAATAGAACTGTCAATAACTTCCCAAGGGGATAGTCAGGATGGACAGGACTATGACATTATTTCCGTTTGAGGATAAATATTTGTTTTACACACTGGAAATCATCTGTCATTGAGGGCTCTGACAGTGGCAAATAAAATTCTGTTCTAGCCTTTAACTACATCCTCTCCAGGGCCTACTCAGAGATTTTGACTGGAACCCACAATAGGTAGAGTTTTGAAGATAGTGTCCAATTAGCTATGGAAGATGAGAGTATCTGCCTAAAATAAGATAGATAAGGCACAGCTAAGGGAAGAAGGTGAGAAAGTCTGTCCGACAGAGAGCTTCCATTCCTGGTAGTAACAAGTTTCCATCACTTTTGTTCAATTTAGTTTAACAAGCATTTTTTGAGAACCTACTAAGTAAACAGAACAACAGAAACTAGATGACTTAGTCTTGGCTCGCAAGCAGCTCTTGGTATATTGAGCATTATGGCCCTGGAGACTCAGAACAGTCTCAGAGCCAAGGGCCACGGTTGGAATTGGGTCATCCTACTCGCTAGCTGCTTGACTCTGGGAAAATCTTATCTTCCCAGAGTCTTGATTTTCTTATCTGATGAACTGAGAAAATATCATCTTTACTCTATACCTCTGTGTGTGAATTTGATGAGAATGTACACACAAAACATTCCCTAAAGGATTCCACACAAGTGTAAGATATTATTATGACGGAGCAGAGAAAGAGACAAGATTTTCCAGCGTAACACAGTTTGACTGGAACAAGGAAACTTCACAGAGTCTGTGCCTGCCACGATTGGCTGTCATATGGGGAGAACTTGGAACAGCTCCTCAAGTTCACAGTTACATGGAGGTTATGTGAAAGTGAATTCCACTGCCAAGGAAAGGCCTCCAAACCTTGTGTTCTCACACATGAGGCTGTGCACCTGCTCCTTAGGACTGGTTTGCAGAATCCACCACTCTTTTTCAGCTTCAGCAGCAAAATCTGTGAGCACTGAGGCTGAAAATGGAATGATGCAAGGGCCTTTATCAAAAGGTTTGACTGATGTCCTCAGAATGGCACAAGCACAGAAATGAAGCTGTTTGCCAAAGCAAGCTCCTTTGATGGATGGCACTGTGAGGCATGGAACAGGACAGACTGTGGCAGGATGGCGAGTGTTGCAGGCAGCTCCCAGCCCCTGGGCCCCAACCATGACCAGGAAAGGAAAATTACCTTTCTCCTTGAACTTGGAAAAATGTGAAACCATTTCCATGTCCACTCACATTTTATCTACTTAAAATGGATTTTTATGTAAATTTGATGCAGGGAAAAATCTATTTCAATTTCCATTTTATGCATTCCTTCTATCCATCCATCCAGATGTTTACCAGGTAACTTCAGTTTGGGAGACAACATACCATGTTGGTCCAGAGAGCAGGCTCAGGGGTCAGACAGCCTGACTCTGAATATTGGCTCCAGCTACTTAATGAGAATACTCTGGGCAAAAGTTCTTAACACACAGTAAATGTCCATTAATGTTAGCTCTTATTATTGTCCATGACAATGACAATGACAATGACAGTGATGATGATTAAGTATGTGAGAAGCATTATGCTAGAGGCTCAGGCCATGAAGACCAACACGCTCAGTTCAGTTGGGAGAAGAAGCAAGAAACTAGACAATGTGGCATGGGCTATAATAGGAGGTGATATAAGGTGGTAACAGCAAACAATTATTGGGTTTCACACTTCCTATCCTAGTGTCAAACTGTCCTAAGTGCTTTGGTCAATTAATCCAGTTAGATCCTCCCAACCGTTCTATAAAGGAAAGCACAGATAACATCCCAACTTTACACATGCGGAAACCAAAGAGCAGGGAGGTTAAAATGTTATGAAAACTCACAGAAGCAGGCAGATAACCCTGCCAGGGCCTGGGGCACCAGTGTCAGGATGGTCTCATAAATGACGTGACAGTGAGCCTGAGTTAAAGGGTGCATGGAGGTCAGCTAAGTGGCCAAGAGGAATGACGGGAGAATGAACATCAAAGGCTCCCAGGTAGGAGCCTCATGTCTCTGTCTACAGAGCAGCAGGTGGCTTGTCATGGGAAGGTCAGTGGTGTTGGAAGAAGGGCACAAAAAGGCAGGCAAGTGAGGTTCCGATGAGCAAGGGTCATGAGCAAGGCTAAGGACTGTGTCCTGTGCACGGTGGGGATGAGGAGCTGAAGTCTCCCCATAAAAGCAACATGGTCAGTTCTGAAGTTTAAGTCATCTTAAATTAATCTGGTAGCAGTGTTGAAGAAATAAATTAGAAGGAGATGAACCTGAAACAAAGAGAGACTAGAGCAGGGAAACCATTCTCTTTAATGCCACTCATTCCACAAATATCTCCATCCATCAGTGAGTCCTGCAGACAATCCCTCTAGAAATGTCCCGTGTTTTTCCACTTTCATCACGACCTCTCCTGTTCCCTCTTAGAACCCTAATCAGAGCCACAGCCATCTCCCCCCGGAAGCCCCAGACTCCAACAGGTCTTTAGCTTCTGCTCCATGCCCTGCAGTCCATTCTCTACACAGCTTCCAGGGGAGCCCTTTGAGAATAACTCTGATGACATCATTTCCCTTTTGGAACCCTCCAGTGACTTTCCGTTAATCATGACCATGATCCACAAGCCCCTCACTATCTGGCCCTGTACCCTCAGCTCCCCCCCTCCCCCACTGGCCCCAGACTCCCAGACATCTTTCTGGCCCCAGACCACCACATACTTGTCTCTGTCACTCCTGCTGTTCTCTTGGCCTAGAATGTTCTTTTCCCAGATCCTCTGATATTTGCTCTCCTCATCATTCATTCTGCTGCTCAGATGACTCCTCAGAGATTCATTCCCCATCCCACCTCCAATAAAATAGTAACTTGCTTCATGCTAAACTAGTACCAACAACATGACCACTGCTCTAAATATTAACCCTATTGTGTATGTTCCAGGGACTGTGTTTGGTTGGGGATATAAAGTTTATAAGATGCAGCTCCTTCCATTGAGGATGTTACAGTCTAGGGAGGGAAATTGACAAACGAAATTACAACTCAATGTGATAAGGTTCCAAGAGGCAGAAGTTAAGAGATACTATGGACACCCACTGAGGGATCAACTAGACCTGGCTTATGGGGGTACAGGAGGCATCTCATCTATGTTCACACCTGAATGACAAGAGCTAGCCCAGAAAACAGAGGAAGGACATTCCAGGATGAGGAAACTAGAAGTGAAAGGCCCAAAGGCAAAAGAAAACATGATATTCTGGCAATGACAGGCAGTTCAGTGCATGGGGTGGGGGGTGGAGAAAAAGGAGGCTGGAGAGGTTTGAGCAGCTAAATATTATTAAAGTCATCTAGACTTTTAAAAATATGAAAAAGTAATCCAAGGCAATAAAGAGAAAGATCGCAGAGAAGGCATGCTAAAGCTATTTAGGAAGAGAACCTGCAAGACTTAGAGGCCAACAGGACTTAGAGAATGAGGGAGGAAGCAGTGTAACAGTAATCAGCTCTGGTGCTATTAACAATTACCCAAGAGTGCCCCCAGGAGATATCCAGGGATGGTAAGAGCGGGAGCTGGAGCTCAGGAGGAACACCTGAGAAAAGAAAGGCAGGCAGGTGCTGCTAAATCTCACAGCAAGACCCAGTAATACAATGACAGAAAATCTGGTGATTAAGACTATGTGTTGAATTCATAAGTAAAATGTTAAAAATACCAAGGGGCTGATTTATTCTGAAGTAGAGATAACCCTCTCCTCTTCAACGGGTGCTCTCCAGAGCCATCTCTGGTTCCCTACTGCATTAATGAACTAGGGAGAGAAAGTCTCAGATGAAACTTTTATATCAGCAAGGTATCGTTTTATATAGTAAGGAAACTACAACCTTACCTGAAGCTTTTAGCTTTTGTTTTCTATTTTAGTTTTTCAATAATAGTCGGGGGGAGGGAAGTCTTTTTTTTTTTTAAAGATTTTATTGGGGAATCAGGGAAGGGGAACAGACAAGTTGCTGTCCTTTTGTTC
>NW_017731846.1:83020-125251 GCF_001890085.2 Hipposideros armiger
TCAGTCTAGTTGTGGAGGACGTCGCTTCACTGGCCCATGTTGGTATTATCATTGCACTCTTCCTGGGAGAGGCAGTCGCTTGCCAGCCATTGGACGGCCACTCACAGCAGCTCACAGAAGTGCACACCCGCTGCTGGCCAGCCCCACTGCAGCCTACACCATCGCTGGTGACTCAAGGTAGCCCAGCTCCAGGTTGAGCTGTTGTTCACCATCTTAGCTGTAGAGGGTGCAGCATCACTGGCCCTCACATGGGATCTGAACCGGGGCCCTGCTGCTCAGAGCTGGCATCCCAAGCCAACTCTTTATTTTTTTTTAATAGCAAATGTGTTTTTATTAAATATTTTAAAAATAAAAGCATTTTGTGGCAACTCATAAATTTCTATTATAATAAATTAATATTTTGAATGTAGAAAACAATATAATAAAAAATTCATTTCCAAATACAAAGCAGTTACCCTTTGTTTAGGGGTGGTTCAGGTTAATGCATAATTTTGATTTTAAGAAAAAGATGATTGTTACAATTTGGTATGTAACCACTTAGTTACATCTAAGTTTTATTTGTTAAAAATATATTCTTTTAAAAGAATCCAATTTAAACATCTTATGCTTTTCTTCAGTGATGTTCTCCAAGCAGTGGGAGAAGTACTCCTTGATGGACAGATATCAGGAAACTGCCCCCAGATCAGACTGATATCTACAATACTGGCTTCTCCAGGGGAGCCCAGCACCAACTTGTGAAGAAGGCCCAGTTCAGAATGTAACAGTGAGGTGGGAACTTATGATAGCTCTAATCATTATCAAAAATGAACAACTTTAGGTATCTTTGTTTTGGGTTTCTGTGGTTTAGACACATCCAAAATTTCTTCATAGTCTGCACTCATTCCCTTTGCCCAGCGACCAACTGTAACCATTCGATCTGAATTCCGACTCTGAGGGAAATCTTTCTAAAAATGTTCCACAGAGCCACAAAGTCTGCAGCCACCACCATCAGCATAGAGTCCTTTGGGATTATCAGGACAAGATCTGGACAGGTGCCCCATTTGCCCACAAACAAAACATTTTGCAAAAGGAAATTCACCAAGAGCTGGGTCTACTTTAGCCTTGCACTTGGTTATTTCGTGCTCTGTGGATCCACACCGATAACATATTCCAGAGCCCAGATCTTGATTCTCAAGGGCAGCCGGGCAACCTGCAACCCCATGGCCAGGTTGTCTACAATGGAAACAGACCATTGCATTTTTCTTCAATGCTTGTCTTTTTAATCATCTTCCTTCCCTACGGTTATCTTTCTTTAAAGCAACTGCAATTTCTTCCCTTACTTCCCGACTGTCTGTTGGTATCATCTCCCCATTGTGAACCATCTGTGAGTTTTGTCTTAGGTATTCCATGAATCCATTCACATCCTCATTTAAGCACTTCTTTTTCTTTTTGTTCTTTTTGTGTTTTGCTTGGAGTGCATCATTTCTAAGGGACAGCCTATTGGCTTCAAGTTGTTTACTTTTTAGTAGGTTTTGGCTTTTTTTCTCATAGGACCCTTTCTTCATATCCTCCCATGACATTGCAGGCAAGGGTCTTTTGTTATTTGTGGTAGTAACTTGTGCCCGCCTGGTCATGGTTTCATCAGAAGTACCTTATCAATCACACGTGAATCCTCCAGAGCAGCAGAGTTACCCGGCCAGAGGAGTCCCCCCACCCCCCCACTGGCTGCGGTGCCGGCTCCCCAAACCAACTCTTAACCAACTCACCATTCGGCCGGCCCGGAAAAGTCTTTTTAATTGGACTAATTTGGATGTGTACATGGTGAAATCTCAAGAAAGTTTAATAGTTAATATCTTTTATTACCTATTATTGTTTTTTTTCATACAGTTAATGTTTGTATGCTGTTGCATAACGTCTATGCACATAAACAGATTTTTAATACATTTATAGTGTAAAACAAAACAAAATAAAACAAACAAACAAAAAAAGTGTGTGTGTTGGATCCATGATGCCTGTTGATTTTGAGCACCATGTAAGCTGTCCGTTCTACAGTATGGGCTGGAAGCCTACACACTAAATACAGAGGATGCCAAAAAAGGTATACACATTTTAAGAGAGGAAAAACACTATTAAAATTGAAATACTCAATATATACCAATAACAAAAGATGAATGCAAGTCACGTTTGACTTCAGCAATTACAAGAGGTGCTCACAGTGGTCACCATCAGCGTCCAGGCACTTCTGATTATGGCGAACTACTGCTTCAGCAACATTGACCAAAGTGTCCACTTGTTACATTTTTTTGGCACCCCCAATATTCTGGAGCTTTCTGCCAACATGGCTCCATGTTAGATTTGTGAGCAATCTGCAAGGCACAAAGAGGAGACGCCAATGTTCTCCAGCTGAAGCTACGGCCAAGTATGTGGGCATCTGCAGATGGCAGGTGTCTTCTGCCAGTGTCCTCCAGATGGCCTCCTGAGAATTACCCACTGGGCCTTCAGACAGCTGAGGACACTGGTGATGGCTCCCTGTGACCTGGGCACTTCCTGAATCTATAAACTTGGGCGGCTGCTTCCCTGACCTTCATGCTTCCAGTTCTCCCAACTATCAAGTGAGCTTTTAACTCCCTATATTAAATCCCTGCCCACTTGGAATAGCTAAAAGGTGTTTTGCTTTTCTGATCAAACCTGACTGGTTGAGCCAGAGGGTGACTGGGTAAGACAAGTTCAGAGCAGGGATAGAGGCAGGGGCTGAAATGCAGAGAGCAGAGAAGTGGGAGTGATGGAAGTTTGGGAAAATAAGTTTGGACTCCTAGATCAAAAACTTAGAAAAAAGGAAGGAGGAAGGGAGGGTGGTGGAAGGAGGAAGGACAGAGAGATTTGGGCCCCAGCAGGAAAGAAATGCAGAGCAAAGGAAGCCTTTAAGATTAAAACATGCTCACATGAACAAAAGCAGTAATAAGACCTGTCCTGGGAAGCTCCCTGCAGGCCCCGCTCATGCGAGTTCTAGGATCCTTCCCAGGGGCCAGGAAGCCATAGGGCCTAGGCCTCCAACTCAAGGACCTTAAACTTAGACTTCCCACGTTACCTCCTAAAGAGATTACAGGTAAAGTCACCTAGAAACCATACCACTGGAAGGAGAAGTCATTTAAAGATGCATCCCTTTCCTGGAAACTCACGGCTACGGTGAATTATCATTTTTCTTTACTGTATCCTTACTTGTCCCAGGAAGAGCTCAATTATATTGTATATGCACCCTTTACAAAAAGGCAGTAATTTGTTAAGTGGAAATATTTAAAATATACCACAATTTTCAAAGATGTTTTATTATTTCCTAATTTCATAACATACCAAGGGCCTTGAAAAACAAACAAAAAAAAACCCAAATGGCTTGGGTCACTCTTCATTTGTGAAGGACCCTGCTAAACAGGACCACGCCGCCTTTTCCTACTCTCAGGTAAAGGCAACCTCATCTATTTTGTGTGAAGCTTATGTCAGATGAAATCAAGAAACGAATAAAAAATAAGACTGTTTCCAGGATCTTGTCCCCCAGCATCTTACACAAGTCCCTTGCTTCAGTGGCTTCAGAAAAGCACCTCCCCCACTCCCACCCCACACAATGTAGAAATAAAATCCTGAAGCTGACACTCTGAACCTTGCTGATCCTTTCAAGGAAATGACGGCTTCAACTCAAAATGTAGGGGGCGCGAGAAAACCAGGCCTGGTGATGTGATGCTAGGCTCATGAGCTTTTGAGTCCACATGTTGCTGGGTACACCCAGGGGCTGGTTCTGGATGAAACGTGTGTGCCTTACACTCACTTTTGGTCATTTTTCCCTTCTATTTCATATACGCTCCTCCTGCATGCAAGAAATGACACTTTCACTCTCCGGAACCAGACATAACATTTTTACATTTCCAAGGATGAGAAGCAAGCTTAAAGGATAAACTGTGTCTTGCTTTTTTAATGCCCAGGTAATGAACTGAAGTTACATATGAGGTTTGCATTTTGATAGAAAGTTATTCATAGACTTGACTCTCTCAGCTTCAACTCTCTTTCTCTTCTGTCAACCCTCAATTATAACTTTATTTCAAAAGGACAATGAAATAAGTAGATGTGTGAACACAGGTAAAGAAAATTGAGGATTTTTTTTTTAATGAAGCACTGAATCCATTTTACATAAAAGTAAACTAGAGCAAAAACTTCACTTCCCTCAGGTATCTATGCAATGCCTCGTTTGTACGCCAGGCCTGCTTTTGACATTCATCATGCTTTGCTCACCCCCCACCCCCACCCCCGCCAAGTGGCCCATGCCCTGCAGTCTGGGCGCCTGTAACTTTCCAATGCCCTTACCAGACCAAACAAAACCGGAGGCTTCATGTCAGCACAAAGCACTGACATTCCGTGTTCCCCTTTCTGTGAACACCCACCCCTCTTCTTTTACGGTGAAACAGACACACAGAGAAGCAACAAATTCCACCATATAAAATTTCCATTGTGTCAATCAAACACAGGTAAAAAAAATATCAGTAACTCTACATAGTTTGACAAATTCATAAAATATATTTGGACTCTCATGGTTTTTTTGTTTGTTTGTTTTTTGGGGTTTTTTTTTAAGATTTTATTGGGGAATCGGGAGAAGGGGAACAGACAAGTTGCTGTCGTTTTGTTCTTCAGTCTAGTTGTGGAGGACGTTGCTTCACTGGCCCAAGTTGGCACCATCACTGCACTCTTCCGGGGTGAGGCAGATCAGTCGCCGGCTTCTGGACGGCCACTCACGCGGCTGCTGGCCACTCACGCTGGCTGCTGGCTACACACGGTAGCCCATGGCAACCCACTGCAGCAGGGACTGCAGCCTATGCCGTCGCCGGCGACCCATGGCAGCCCAGCTCCAGATCAAGCTGTTGTTCAGCATCTTAGCTGTAGAGGGCAGTGTCACTGGCCCTCATATGTGGGATCTGAACTGGGGCCCTCTGGCATCCCACACCAGTTCTTAACCAATGCGCCACTCGGCCGGCCCTCTCATGGTTTTTAAATTCCCTTAAATTTATGAAGGAGCTAAATGATTTTGAGCAAATTAAAGAGTCCTGGGAAGATGAAGAAGATGGGAATGAACATGACCAAGGCCCTTCTCTGTGTCAGGCGCTTTATAAATGTTCGTCCACTTAAGCTATACAATAAGCCCTAGGGAGCTACCACATCCCCATTGCAGATGGAGTAGAGAGCGGGAACGGAGTCAATGGAATTGTAATAGATAAGCATGATATCGGGGGTGGGAGGGTAATGGATGGGGGGAGGGGGGTTGTTACTTTGTGAGGGTGAAAAGGGTAATAACTATTGCATTGTTCTGTACACCTGAAACTAACAATAAAAAATAAAAAAAACAAATTACAACACTAAAAAAAAAACAAACGTCATGGGATGTAAAGTACAGCATAAGGAATGTAGTCAGTAATACTGTAATAACTATGTACGGTGCAAGGTGGGTACTAGACTTATCGGGGTGATCACTTTGTAAAGTATATTGATGTCTAATCACCCAAAACTAACACATGTCAACTGTAATTGAAAACATTTTTTAATGGAAAAATGTTTAAGATAGTAAATTTCATGTTTTGTGTATTTCATCACTGTTTTTAAAAATCCAAAAAAGAAATATAGAGAAGGAAAAAAAAAATTATGGTACATATATACACTGGAGTAGTACTATGCCAAAAAAAATAAAATCTTGCCATTTGCAACAATAAAAAAAAATAAATAAAAAGAAAGAAACAGTCTCAAAGGGATCCAGCAACTGGGCTGTAGAATTAAGAATGGGATTCAAGACACTCTCACTTGATTAAACTGCTATGAAAATTCAGACCTAGATGCCAACATGGATACCCACAACATGCGAATAAATTGAGGCCGTGATGTCTTGATTGGAGTCCGGCTGTCATGAGCATTATATTTTAAAACCAGGTGTAAACAGAAGGGCAAAAGGGCTGTCTTGGAGGAAATTACACGTTCTCATGCCTTTTTCACTGTGCCAAAAAGCATGCTTGCCATCTATTCAACTGCCAAGAGAAAAACAGAGTGATGTTTTGGTCACAACTTTCTTCCTGTCCCAAAAACATGGATGAAAATCCATCTTTGAAGAAAAAAGAAAGCAATCTGAAGGCTGATGACTGTCTAATATCTCTCACTGCCCAGTGGTCCTCCCTTTCAGGCCTGAAGACCACTTAGAGGACTTCCTATCTCCATCTCCATGATGACAGGAGGTTGGTACAAGAGTCAAGACCAAGCATTTAGTTTCTGATGCCCTGGGAGAGGTGGCAGCCTTATGTGTTCTGACAGCAGCTCCCCAGTGGCATCCTTTCTGGTCAAGTACAGCTCAGTCTCCACGGGGAGCCGAGCAGAAGCAGCACACTAGCGGCAGTACACTTCAGCAGGGGCATAGACAGCAAACAAAGGAACAGATGTATTAGATCACATCAGGTAAGGATAAGTACCATGAAGATTTACAATCAGGTGACATGGTAGAGTGACAGGGACACGCATGTTTGGGTGGCCAGGAAAGGGATCCCTGCAAAGTCAATATCCGAATAACAAGAAGGAGCCCAGAAGCTATCTGGAGGAAGCACCACCTTCTGTGAAGAAGAACAAGTGCAAAGGCCCTGAGGTGCTGGCTACTAAAACCGAACATAGGCCCATCGAAGGATATCTGAAACCCTCAGGGCCAGGTATGTTATGCTATTGGGCTGTCGGAAAAGTCATGACGTAGTTTTTCTGTTTTTCATTGCAAAAATGACTCATGACTTTTCCGACAACCCAACAGTTCAGAATTATTTGGATTTTAAAAAGGTAAAATGATACATGCGTCACATTTTATTACAAATCATCCCGTGAGGGCTAGGGCAGCACCCCGTAATTAAATATTAATATTTCTGTAGTAAGACATGATTATTCTCCCTTAGAATAAATATTATGCATATTCGCATGTCAGTTTAGGTCAGGTTTTTCACCTAAGAGGTTATGAAAACATTTTCAATTTTCAGAGCTTTCTAGATTTCAGAATTACAAAGTGGGCTTGTGACTCTCCTGGGACTTGAAAGAAAGTCAAATTCATAGAAGATTCTCCATCTTATATTTGTTAGTGACAAAGTTTTCTCAGCCCTTAGGCTCAGCTACCACCTGGGCCAACAAATCATAAAATTAATGAGTAAGGAGAGATGCAGTTACTGGCGATGGGAGGAGGGATCTTACTGAAACGATGAAAACACACACACAATGTGATGTGCATCAATTAGCGCATTATGGTGATACATGCACAACTTGGTGAATCTACTAAAATCACTGAATTGTACACCTAGAATGATGGGTGGTATTGGATATCGTAGCTCCATCAAGTTGTTAGAACAAACATCAATGGGAGAAACTCAGAAATGTGAATTAGTGTACCAGTTTTCAAAAGCAGAAACCCACTTATAAACAATGGGATCATATTTTCTCACAGGAAGAGTATTACTAGTATTGTAGCATGGTACAGCCACTTTGGAAAACAATCTGGCAGGTCCTTAAAAGCTTCAACAGAGAACATGTGACCTAGGAGTTTCACTCCTAGGTATACACACAAGAAAAATGAAGACCTATGACCACACAAAAACTTATACACAAATGTTCATAGCTGTGTTATTCATAATAGCTCCAAAGTAGAAACAACCCCGATGCCATCAACTGATGAATGAATACACAAAATATGATATATTCATGCCAAGGAACATTATTTGGCAATAAAAAGGAATGAAGTACTGATACATGTTACAACATGGATGAAACTTGAGAATATTACACTAAGTGAAAGGAGTCAGGGACAAAAGACCACATATTGTATGATTTTGTGTATGTGAAATGTCCAAAAGAGGCAAATCCATAGAAAGTAGATTAGAGGATGTCTAGGGCTGGAGAGAATGATGAGCTTGAGGGCTGACCGCTAAAGGCAGTGGGTTTTTTTCGGGGTAATGAAAATACTCTAAAATTAATTGTGGTAATGGTTGTACAACTATAAATTACTAAAAACCTTGAATTGTATACTTTAAATGGGTAAATAATATGGAATATGAGTTGTATTTCAATAAAATTGTTACCAAAAGCAAACAAACAAAAATCATGTCTTTCGTATATTAGGATGAAATTAAATATGTGTTGTTGTCTCATGTTCCTCAAAGCATACAATGACTCCTTGGAGCCTGCCAACTTAGTGCGTGCCATCTGCCTTCATAGAATGTGACCTGGTGACCACCAATCACTATCAACAGAGGGAAACTTCTCATCTGTGAGGCGGGGCAGAGATTTAAATCTGCTTTAAAGCTTTACTTATTTACTTGGTTCATAATTAGTATATTTTCTGCACCTCCAGCACAACAACCCATTTCAGATTAACTAGCGGAATGACTATACTTGCAAGAACTGTTATTAGAAACACTAAATAAATATTATTGAGATAAGTGTAAGTTAAATGTATTAAAATGATCCTTAGAAATGTGTTTTTCTGTGAATTTTCAACTACTACAGTCTAATAAATATGACTCCGATGGCATCTAGAATCATTCTAGGTCTAACAGAGCTAACCTACAAATAATGCTAATTTAAAACTTTCTCATTTCTTGGGAAAGTAAACACCAAATGAAAGAAAAGATCATAGACTTGTCTCATTTTGGAAGGCTAACAACAATTTATTATATTTATTTATACCCCACCACATTCCAAAAAGATTTGCCCATTGCTTGTATGCTACATCAAGAAAAAAACAAACAAAAAACCCTCGATTATTAAATTAATTAAGAACATCTGATCTTAAGGGGCATGAAACCAATTAGCTAACAAATATTTATTAAGCATCCACTATACACAAAGAATGTGGCTTGGCACCGAAGGGAGCTACAAAATACTTTTGACAGTCTCTGCCCTCTAGGAATTTGTAGTCACATCTAGAAATAATAAATTACTTTCCCCGATGCTGTTTGCCAGATTTCAAGTAAGAGGTCTAGTTAATAAGAAGTGTAGGAGCTGAGCAAAGGAGTGATGACTTCCCACCACTGAGGCCAGGAAGAGAGAAATACAGATTTTAAACTAACTTTAAAAGAGGTCCAGGGGAAAGAAGCCGATAGCTCAGGTGGGAAAGGCCAAGGGGTACTTGAGAACAGAGGGCCCACGTCTGGGCAGAGAACTAGTCCAGATAAGGCCAGAGAGGAGAGCTGGGGCCAGATGGGGCAAGTGCCGGGACTACCAGCCAAAGGACTGGACTTCATGCTAAATGAGCGCAAAGAGGTAGTAGAGGAAAAGTGATCCAGGGCAGTGGGAGGTCCACAGGGGACGGTGTCGGGGCAAAATGAAAGAGATCACGAGAAAGCACAGGCCTTGACATGTCCCACCACCAGCTGCTTGGAGCAGTGTGTACATCACCGAACGCCATGCAAATGGTGCCCCAGCATAGCATGGCTCCCTGTCACTGTCAAGTCTAATCACACCCACCAAAAAATAAACTTCGTCCTATCCTATACTCCTATTAAAAACAAAACAACTCTGTGTCATTAAATTATTTTACAAGTTTTTTAAAAGAATAATGTTCCTTTGTAAAGTCTCGGGCCTAGAGGGGAAAAACAAACAAACAAAAGACAGCCCTTTCAGAAACCTGCCATAGCCCTGGGACATTGATATGTTATATGTATACATATCTGTGATTACTTCTATGATATTAATTAAGCTTTCACTATTTGGGAAGAAATGTAAGCATGGTGATGAACACAGCAAAAAGGGTAGGTTAAAACGGAACCACACCCCCAAATATTCGCTTGCTTCAGGAGACATAGCTGATTATTAAACTAATTATGTCATATTTGCTGATTATGTCATATTTGCTGATTATGTCATATTTGCTGGTTATGTCATATTTGCTGATTATGTCATATTTGCCAGTTATGAAAATTAAATTTTATGTGAACCAGAAGAGATCAGTGACTTACCTGGGTTTCCCTCTCTTTCTCTCTTCCTTTGTCCCTCTCTCGGAAGAAGTAGTTAAGTTCAACCATTATTTATTAAGCAAAGGTTAATAAAATACAACCCTTCTTGGATTGTACAAAATAGTAAAAAAGACAGATATGTAACCAAATAACTACTATTCGATATGATTAATGTTATAGATAACTTAGATGTGGTAACTTCAAATAAGCATTAAAATGTTAACTGTTAATAAGTCAAAACAAGAATATCAACTTGTGCCTATGTATTCTAACAAAATCTTGCTTCTTATATAATTTCCCTCATTTACCAACATGTCTTTAAGACAAACTTATCCTGTTTAATAAATCATAGTTTTTAACTTGCCGGTACTCAATGAAAACCATCAATAGTGCACCCTGCTCTGCTGATAACTAATATGATAAGCAACAGCCAGACAACAGATGGTGAATCACAGGACAGATCAATACCACAGGTCAAGGTGAGCAGGCATTTCAACCATGCAGATGGTAGGAAACATTTTACAAGGTCAGGGACAAGGAGAGAATAAGAGAGTGTCCCAAAGTCCACAGGGGCCGGTAGGAACACCAAGACCCTCTGGGAAAATATGGTGCTGAAGCAAGATCCTGGCCCAATTAAGGTAAATTTATATGGGAAGACAAGTTGGTGTGGTTTATTTAAAAAGGGACTACTCCAAAACTGGGATGAGCTCTTCTGGGCACCGAGTTAGGGGGCAGAGTGTGTGGTCTGGGCTCTTTCAAGCCTCTACTTCTCTTTTGCCTTAATCCCCTGGGACAATGTTTTTAGCATTCTCAGATGGGTTGCATTCCCCAGGACCCCTGCACTCCCTTTAACTAGGGACATTTGATGGCTGCTTCTTGTGATTAGGTGATGGATGGTCAGAACTAGATTCATCAACTTCCCTTTCTCTAAGGGCTGGCTCTCACAGAGGCCACTGAGGGCTGGAAACAACATCGCTGGGGACAATAAGGTGGGAGCACCTCCAAAAGATAGGGGCACTTGAGTACTGATGGCCAGAGAATCCCAGCACCCATGGCTGGCAGGGAGCAGAGCTGACATTCACGGGAGTTGTCCCCCCATTGGTAATTTAATCGTTTTTAAAGAAATGCCTTCTTTGTTGGGGGATCAAGTAAGTGAGTCCACTGAATAAAATTCAGTAGGGGGGAAAAAACAACTCTAAGCAATCTGACTGGACAGCTGTTGGAGTAGAAAACTATCAGAAAAGTAAGTTGGTACTAAGAGAATTGGACTTGGCAGTTTATCAAATGTGAATAAGAGAGGATGGATAAATTCTAAGTCAATAACCATTTTATCATTCCTAACAACTTCCACCTGGCAGGTGCCTGGATGCCGGCCAAGACATTTACTTGCAAAATACGTTTGCTTTGTCTCCCCTGTTTTCCTTGCTCCCTGCTTTGTATTTGTAGCACCCTTCTCTTTTTGAGGTTGCTTTTCTTTTTACCAGCATTGTAGCCTCTTGTAAGAATCTTAACCATAACTGTAAGATCATTTGAGACAATACAAATACATATAGAGTTAAACAAGCAGCTGCTTTTTTTCTCATCAAGAGACATCTGGAAAAAGGAGAAAAGTTAAGAAAAGCCGAGTCCAAAATCCAGGAACCATGTCTACTGAATATTTAAACCAGTGGCTTCCAAGGTGAAATGCATAGGCCCTTCTCGAAGATTTCTCTCCTAGTTTTTCAGTTGTATCAAAAGCCTTACTCTAGTTTATGGGCAAAGTGCCTAACTCATTTCAAAACATAATCTAGTACATATGTGGAGCTGGCATATCTGCTGTGAATCCAATTTAAGTCCCTAATCTTTGCATCCTAATGGGTTTAAACATTTTCTGACCAGGGGGGTGGGGGGAAATGTATTTTACATTTGCTTTCCAAGTTTCAGAGAAAACTATTTTCTAGCCTGAGGGCTATTAATCCTCCAAAGGAAAGGCTAACTCCTCTTTCATTTGGAGAAGTGATCCAGATAAAGTGCAGAGCAGCAGGGAAAGTCAGTCCCGCACCATAATCATCGCACACTAACGTGTTATCCGAACCAACAACAAGCAGGTGTGTCTTTTCCACATCTGATACCTCTGGTTGGACGCCTCTCCTCCCTGCCCAGCAAGCTCCTACTCCTCCTTCAACACCCTCATCAAATATCCCCTGTTCTGTGAAACCTTTGTTGAACACTCCAAAGCAGAATAAAAGGCTCCTTACTCTGGGGCCCCAGAGACCTTTCACTGGAATATTGGACAAATCTACTGAGCTTCATCTGTACTGTATTGTGAACATCAGACGCCGAGCTGGCCCTCCCCTGCTTGTATCCCTGGATGCCTTGGGCTTATCCACAGCTGCACACTCAGGGCATCGGTGAGTACCCCTTCTGTGATGGTGTTCCATCAGTGTCGATTCAGCGGTGAATGATCCTTCCCATCTCCCCCTGGCCCATCCATCTTCTAATAGTCTGAACTCTTGGATAATAGATTGTCTATCGACCTGGGTTCTTCCAACTTCTGGCACATAGTAATTACTCAGTAAATATGGGCTGAATGTATGAGTGAATGCGTGAATGAATGAATGAAAACACATAAAAGCAAACAGTGTCCCAGTCGCCATCAAGCATCCAACACATTTGTTGAATTAATGGCTCCCTCCTCAGAACTTCTTTATTTGCTTATCCCTTCTTGTCATTCTACATTGTCTGCCTTGTAGTTGGTTGACTAAATAATGATATGAGGTTACAGGGTATTTGAGGTGGCTCCACTTCACTCAAAGAAGAAAGTCCAGCTTGTGAGCCACGTCAAAGGTTCAACATCCTAAATTGGTGAGTTGAGTTCAGGTTTCAAAAACACAAGTTTCATTATCTCCAGACAACGAATCTCAGTGATTGCTGCCAGCCATTTCATCCCCCCATTCCTCCTATCAGGCAGAAATGACACAAAATTTGTCTCCAACCTACTATAGAAAATAAAAATGGAAATGCATGAGATGGTATACATTAAGAAATCCGAGTTTCTCTGACAAGAGGAGTTCAATATATTATTAGCCAAATACAATTCTTAGAAAAGCTACATATGATTATTTACTTGATGGTTATTCACTGGCATCAAAAATACAACTTTTCATTCACCTCCTTCCTCATTCCACTTCCTCACACTTATTTTTAGTTGAGAACAAATGCAGTCTGTGAATTACAATCCATATTGTAATAAACAGCTGAAGAGAGTCACTGTAATCAAGCAAAAAATAATCAATATTGGAAAACGCAATCGTTTTACTTCAAAAGTCGAAAATTGTTGTATAATTGGCTTTCTTCCATTTGCCATCCTTTTTTATTCACAATTTTTTTTTTTAGACTGAAGAAGTAACTCGACCTGCATGTGTTAAGAGGAAAGGAAATCATTTAAGTAGCAGTAAATGAGATACTATTATCACAATTTAATATAAAATTGCCGTCCATCATTTAAACAATTTGATCTGTGTCAGGGACAGGAAATTTCCATAGACATTCTTAAAGACTACAAACATTTTTCAAGCTATCAAATTAAGAGACACAGAAATAATTAGATGTTGCCCAAGGTCTTTCTATTCTGAAGGGAGAGATTTTTCAGGAAGATAAAATTGTGTGTCACTGTTGTTTTGATATTTGGTCTTAATAAAAACAGGGCCATGTTTCAGACAATGATTGAGTTACAAAGTGTCAAAAAGGTCTTCACTAATTATTTTTTTAGGTAGCTAATCAACATTTCCTACATGTAGAGAATGTTAATGTGTCCTCTTGAGGTCTACACATGGCTCAGTTTAAAAGGCATTCTGCAGTGTCTGCAGAGCCCATCCTCCCCCTCTCTGAGACCTGAGGGGGCCCAGCTGCCATACTGTACTAATCAATCCTGCCTCGAGCATGAACATGTGACCGAGCTGGGCTCCTCAGGTACTCTTCCCTAAGAATTTGGAATTGGAGACTGAAGACTTTCATCAATCTCTATGGGACTTAGAAGTAAGACATGTGAACTTGGAAAAGGTGTTAGAGCCACTATCAACCACAGTGCACAGAGACCCAGAAAAAGCCAGGGTGCTGAGAGGAGAATGAAGGAGAAGGTGGAGCAGCAGAGGTGAGAGGCTGAGTGTGGCTCTCAGGTCCTGGTCACTGCCTGACCCCACCCTCTCTCTGTTCATCACACACCTATTACTTCACCATCAAATCTTCATTTTTACCAGCACCTGTCACCAAAAAAACCTTGAGACAAGTTTTACAACCAACCTTGACTACTTGGAAAGCCCGCAAGATAGCTTCTCTATAAACTTTAAAAACAATGACACAGTAATGACCATCAGGGGCTTCTGAATACAGTAAAACCTTGGATTGTGAGTAATGTGGATTGCGAGTGTTCCACAAGATGAGCAAACATTTCTAATACATTTTAACGTGGTAAACGAGCGATGTCTTGCAATATGAGTAGTTTGTTTCTGGAACGAATTATGCTCACAAACCAAGGTATTACTGTATTCTGATTCAAAAGGCATTCCCAAATCCTTGGAAATTCAGTTAGAGCATTTTTAGGCTTCACTTAGCCAGAAACAATGTGTAAGAGCAGCTGGCCAGAAAGAGCTGTCAAAGATCTCAGCCATTATTTTAACCCAGGAGGCCAACATGTCACATTCCCAGGTAGATTCTGTTCTCAGCCCTGGAGCAAGGGGCATTGGGACCCCATTCGAGACAGCAGGACTGACAAAATGCACTCTACCCCAGGACTCCTCACCCTGTGTTTAAAGTGGTCAAAGGGCCTAATTCTGTTTTATTTGGGTTTGGTTTGGGTTTAATTCTGTTGTGTGTGCATTTTCCAATCCATCAGAGTCCAATACTTTTGTAAAACACAGAAGTATTGTGTGCTTCATGTCCCATCAATGTCATATTGTTATAAATGTCTTAACACTTGCTCTCAATTCCTATTCTTATCTCATTGCAATAATAAACAGGTGCCAAACCAACACCAGCCCATGATTCATACTTTGAGGGGCTCTGGTCTACCCTGCAGTTATCACCATCCAGGACTGTTCAGCTGTCCCCACCCAGTGCTTTCTTGAAGACATTGTGACAGCCCCCAGTATAAAATGGGATGTACGGCAGGATTCTAAGATGGTTCCCCAAGATCCTAATCCTCTAGTCAGCACACCCTGCATTATCCCCTCCCCTTGAGTGCAGACAGGGCTCGTGACTATGAGGGGGTAACCACTCCCTCAGTTAGGTTATGTTATAGAAGCAGCAATGGTAGAGACACTTCACTGATGGCCTTAAAGAAGCTGCCTTACTGTGAGAAGGCCACACGGCTAGGACCTGAGGATGGCCTGTAGACGCTGAGAACAACCCCAGGCCAACAGCCAGTGAAGAAACAGGGACCTCAGTCCTGGCACCTCAAGGGACTGAGTTCTGTCAACAACCTGAATGAGGCGGAAAGAGAAGCTGCACCTCCAATGAGATTGCAGCCCCCACCAGCGCTTTGGTTTCAGCCTGGTCAGACCCTGAGCAGACAACCCAGCTGTGCTGTGCCAGGACCTTTGACCTATAGATAATAAGAGTAAATAGGTGCTGCTTTTCTTATGCAGCAATAGAAAACTAAGAGTCATGTATTACAATATTAAATTTGGGTTGTTGCAAGGATTAAACATCATGTATGGGAAGCGCCAAAGATATCGTAACCATTCAGCTAATAGTAGCTGGTATGCCCATGTTGGCGATTAGATTTCATAATGCATGTAGGCCTATGTATAGTGAGTAAAGTATATGTACGTACAAACATACACGTTCACATACATGAAATTCTAACAGACTTCATAGCCTTCCTACAGAGGACAGTCTGCCCACCATTTTCAAAAACTACCTTATATCTCTCAGCTCCCTGTTGTATCTCCTTCTTTTGATAATTGTCATAAGCCTGGAAAGTAAACACTGCCATATCCATTATACCAGGGAAGAACCTGAGACTCAGGCTCACATAGCCAGTTGGCTCCTAGCAGAACCAGACTGCAAGCCTAGTCTTTTTAAAACCTACAGCAGCCTTATGTTTAAATGTAAAGATGTCCTAGGCTGCCATAAGCTGCCTCCAACAGTTTCAAAAATAAGTTCTGGAAACATCATAGATGTCATTGATTATAATGGAGGTCTCTGTCCATCCTGAAATCACAGGGTAAACCATGTTTTCTGGTTCTCAAATGAAAATAAAAATAAATAAAGTGGCTATCCCCATAAGCAAAATCCTAGAAGTTGAATAGGGCCTCAAATCACCATTCTTGCTGCCATTTGCAATGAGAATTCAAACCCAGACTGGCCATGCTGGGGATGTGAAGACACACGGTGCACGGATCAAACCTGCTCTGTTTGACCTGCGCATGATAGTCGGAGCTTCTAGCCAGGTATGCCGTGTTTTCACTTCACTTCACAGGTTCCACATCAACCTTCGCACTTCATTTACAACCACCTATTTTATAAGCTGTGGAATTCTTTGCTGGTACTTAACTTTCCGTAAAAACAAATATTCAAATCATGATTGGATGTGAACATTTTCACTGGCATGTTTCACAGCTAAGAAACATTACCTTTTTATATTTTGTGTGCAGCTATCTGAAAATATGGGATTCTCTTAAATGCTTGCTAACACACATAAAGTGACAAATATTAGCAATTCTTATAGATTTTTTTTTTACTGCCTTTCATAGACTCTCAAACACATCAACACCAGTGAAACAATACATTTTCAAATTTTGGGATAGCTTATGCATGTGACAAAACAAAATAAAATCAAACAAAATATATACTGGGTGTTAGGCAGCCCAGGCCTTGAATGGACCACATAAATCTGTCTTACAGCAGCAATGGAATTGAACGGCTCCACTCTACCTTTTGGGGCAACCACATACTTTATCATCACAAGACTTTACATTATAAATGGTGTATAAATATATGTGCCCCAAGAAATATGCGCAGAAAGTTGCTCTCCAAGGGAGAGAGCAGACAACGTCTGCCAGTATCAACAATGTGTAGAGGAAACTGGGCTCAGAGGAACCAGGCACTGCAGCTGGATTCCTATGGGGTTGACATAGCCTGAGGTTGTGCCAAGGGTAATGATGGATAGCTTTCAGGGATCAAAATTTGAGGACACAAGTGGCCTCCCGATCCCCTGCAGGCTGAGTCCCACCATGCAAGGGGGAGCCCACCAGAGATGAGGGCAGAGATTCAGTTTTCTTGGACCTTCAGAGTTAAAAAGGCCCATGATGATCCCAGGTTCTGCCCCTTTCATTGAACATTCAAGTTAGAGCTGACTCCTAGAACTTGGTATTTGAGATTTTGTCTGTACAGACATTTTTTTCATTCATCTGTGTTGAAGAAACTGGAAACGAAAAACCCAGGTAATTCTCTTACATTTCCATAACTGAAACTAATCCCATCAACCCCCCACCCCACCCCAGATCAGGAGTCAACAAAAGTTTCTATAAAGAGGCAGATGATAAATATTTTTGGCTTTGCAGGCTACAGGGTCTCTGCCTCAACTACTCAACTCTGTTGTTCTAGTGCAAAGACAACATGTGAAGGAACGGGTGTGGCTGTGCTCCAATAAAACTTTATTTATGAAAACCAGATTTGGCCCATGGGCTGTCGTTTGCCGACTCCTGACCTCAGTCTCTGACAACATGCCTAGGGCCTTCATCATTTTTGCCTTGACGTCGCCTCCGATTCTCAGATGGCGCTCTAACAGATGTCCTTCTTTCCACTCCACCCTCCACCTGCCACCAGATGTCTACAGCAGAGGTCTACGCATGTCCCTCTCCTGTCAAGCTTTATGTGACTCCACAGCCTGGAGCAGCACCCCAAATCTACACCAGGTATTCTGTGGTATGAGCCCAGATAATCATGTGTGAGTTACACACAAAATGGTACTATCTTCAATACCATGTGTTTGAGAAATACCAGCTTCAGTTTTGACAGAAATAGAGATTCCTTCACCACAGAACACCTGAGGGTCACACACTTACGGGCATCATGCAGCCATAAAGGAGCAAAAATCATTTCTCAGCCATATTTGACCACGGGGCCCTTCATTTCCATAGAATATCCCTCAGAACTTGTGTCAGGGGGATGTACCTTGGGAAATACTCCCACATGGCTATAGTGCAGCCCTCAGCTATACACTTCCCATTTTGCATCTGCCAGGACCCTCCCAGCATATCGTCTACCCCACTCACCTGAGCCGTGCATCACATCACCAACACACCAGGGTCTTCCATATCTCTACACCACAATGCAACCCGTGCCTGACACATTCTATGCTGCAGGGACCAGCTCAATGTTTAAACAGCCTCTCCCATTAAGTTTATCTTCCTGGCTTTGTGCCCAGAGAATATCTGAAATAATAACTCAATTATCCGATGTTTGATTTATTCCTAACCTGATGGTGAACAACATAATCCTGGAGGAAGTGATACTCCCCATTTGAACGCATGACCCTGATGACTAATTTGAGAGACTTTGAATCCTTCCCTATGAGTTTCTCTAATCTGGTACAATAGATTCAGTTGAATAAAAGGTTATTTCCCCCATAATGTACATGTTATGAGTATACTAAATATATTCCCTCATTTCTTCCTTCACCCCATGTTATTTACTGGGGACTCCTCAGACAACATATAGGGATGGTTGAGGGCAGGAGAGCAGGACATTATCCTAAAACATGTCCAACAAACACCGAGTACAAACTATTAAAATTAATGACCTTATTTGCTTCCCAGGCTTTTCCCATTACCTTTTGCCTTTTAATAACTGAATATTGGTCTTCTAGCTTGCTTCTGGTTGATACCCAATTTGCTCTGTTGTTGATTCATAGGTAATTTCACACTCTAACTACCAGAATAGGAATTACTGAATGCCAGCGCCAGAGGGAACAACATGATCGTTTTTCAGATAAGGAAACTACGGGCCAGGGGGAGGTGCCTGGCCCCCGCCGCTCTCCCACGGATGCCTCACACCTCAGGAGGCTGTTCAAGGGCCATGAGAAGCCCCTTTTATTCTTCCACAGGCTTCTGATTTTAAGTATCCTCAGGCAGTACCATCCTAATTTTGCAGATGATGAAACCAGGGCAAGGAGAAACTGATTGGCCTGCCCAAGTGACTCACTTAAACACTGAATGTTAATGTCAAAATATCACAATTAGTCCTTCTTGCAGTCATGGCCTCAAAGGGGGAGAACATTCCCTTTACTTAAATGAAACCACATATTCTTCTTCACAAAGAAACAAAGTTAATGCATTCTGGATTCAGATATAAATAATGCTTTTTTGGTAAACTCAGTGGCAAAAAAGGTATCAACCCTCTCCTTGCAATCCCTTATGTTTCTAGAGCATTTTACCTTTTTAAAACTAGATTTTCTATTTCAGAGAAGTTTTAGGTTTACAGAAAAATTAATAGGGAAGTACAGAGCACTTCCAAATACCACCACATACCCCACACTTAATTTCCTGTTACCAACATCTTGCATTAGTATGATAACGTATATTACAGCTGATGAGCTGTACATTGTTATTAACTAAGGTTCATAGTTTACCTTAGGGTTCATTCTTCGTGCTGTACATTCTAGGGTTTTGACACATATATAATGACATGCATCCATCATTACAGTGTCACACAAAACAGTTTAACTGCTCGAAAAATTCCCTGTATTCCACCTAGTCATCCCTCCCTCTCTCCAAAACCCCTAGTAACCACTGATCATTTTACTGTCTCTGTAGTTTTGCTTTTGCCAGAATGTCATATAGTTTGAATCAGGCAATATGTAGCCTTTCATACTGGCTTCTTTCACTTATCAACATGCATTTAAAGTGCCTCCATGCCTTTTCATAGTTTGACAGTTTTTTGTTTTATCACTAAATAATATTCCATTGTCTGGACATACCACAGTTTATTTATCCATGTGCCTATTGAAGGATGTCTTGGTTACTTCCAGGTTTGGGCAATTATGAATAACGCTTCTGTAAACATTCATGTGCAGGATTTGGGGAAGACATAAATTTTCAACGTATTTGAGTAAATACCAAGAAGCACAATTGCTGGGTTGTATGGTGAGAGTATGTTTAGTTTCGTAAGAAAAGACCAAACTGTCTTCGGAAGTGGCTGCACCCTTTTGCATTCTCACCAGCAGTGAATCAGAGCTCCTGAGGCTCCCCAGCTCACCGGCATTTGGTGTAGAGCATGTTACATTTTTATAAATTATGTGCATGCGATCGCCTCAATTTACAACAGCTTTCATGGACTCTATCTATTGCATTCCAAGGGTCAAGACTTGATGTTCAGTATACCTGAATCCATATAATAATGATTTGTATATTCCAGGGTTCTAAAGGGCTAATTGTACCCACTGGCCACATCTCATTCACTTAATAAATATTCACTAAACCCCTCCTACGCACTGTGTGACATAGGGGTGCTGAGGACAGCGTGATTAACAAGACACATGGTTCCTGCACTCACAGAGTTCATGGTAAGGCATAGACTGGAGAGTCAACACCCACAGTCACATCACATCAAGAGAAGGCAAACGTAAGGGAGGAGCTGGCTGTGGTCACCTATCCTGGTGAGCCCTCAATCACGACATCTCACAAGGAGGGGGTCCTCTAGGATGACAAAACAAAGGGCCTACACTTGTTGCAACTGTGTCTTAGCAAAGTTGCCGGAAGAATTTGCTCTTCCAGAAAACCCAGGGAGCAAAGTAACAAAGAAGCGAAAATAAGAAAGTGCCGGCAGAGGTTTCTGAATCAAGAGATATATCATTCCTGAAAGTGTTTTTGACAAAAACTAAGGCTGCAGGAATATAAGAATTTTTTTATTATTAATACCATTGTTATGGACTTTATAGATTCCTATGGCCCATTTTTAATAAATTGCACTAACAAAAATTATTTAATATTTTGGCAGGATATTCATTAGCTTGTAATGCTGAACACTCCTTACATTTTATGGCTACCATCCTGTCTAGCTTCCCCTCTTTAAGACCACTCATCGACTCTGCTGTGCAGGTAGCATCTTTGAGCCAGTCCGCATTATTTATAAAGGGTTTCACAGGAACAGAAACGCAGTGCCTATGAGTGGCTGCCAAGACGTAAGTCCCCACGCTGTGTCAAGGTTAGACCTCGATGCCAATAAAGATTCATTAGGTACTAAAAACTGAATCAGCAGTGTCTTTGCGGTGACCTGAGCCCTCATTTTGGCACAGAGCTCTAGAAGTTCTCAGCAAAGAAGAAAAATGAGACTAAAAGATAATTCATATACAGCATGACAAAGATATAGAACAGCAGCCCTCACAAACAGGGGTGACCAAAAAGGAAAATTAAAATGACTTTAAGAACCATCACCCCATTAGCTCATCTCAGGTTCCTTCCACAAGCTCTCTCTCTCTGGGGAATGACAATTAGCCTACCTTGTATTGACCATGGCCTTGGAAAGAGCTGTCCAGATTTTATTCCAGGAGCTGCCCTCCATATTTGGACATTGGGGGATAGTCATCACAGAGCACTTCAGGGGGGGCCTCTGCGATTTGTAAGCAAACCAAACCAGGATGTGGCTGATCCAGCCAGTCCTTGGGAATGTCCAGATATCTGATGGACCAAGAACTGAGCAATTCCAACCTTCAAAGCAATTAAGGAGAGCAGAGCAGTGAACAGTATGGCTATGTGTGCACTCGTACAATGGAATTTCCAGTATACCCACAGTGCATGAGGTGGAAGGTATGTAAATCCAACAGGGCTCTTTCTCTCCCACATCTGTGGACTCTCCCCACTAACATGACTTCCGATACCACCTAAATGTCAATCCTTCCAAGCTTCCATCTCCAGTCTGGACTCTTGCCTTGGGCTTAAGCCTTATAGAGATAATTGTGTTTTTTAACATCTCCACTTTCATGTCTAATAGACATCTCAAACTTAAGATAGCCAAAGTGGAACTGAGGCTACAAAGCTAAATCTGGGAATTATCATTTGTTTCTCTTCTTCCCTCAATCCCTCTGGCACATACTCCCCTCGGCCAACCTATGAGCAATTCCTGATGAGTCTAACTTCAAATGTACCCTGACCAGAGCTCTCTCCATCTCAACTATGCCCTATTCCCACATCTCTTCACTGATGATTGCAAGAGCCTCCTAGCTGGCCTGTGTTTCCAGTCTCACTCCCCACATACTAGCTTCCACAGAGCAGCTGGAATAACCTATAAATCAGATCATATCTCTTACACTCGAAACCCCTCACTGGCCTCCAGCTGTACTTCAAATAAAATCTATACTCCCAGCCCTAGCCTGCAAAGCTGTATATAACCTGACCCCTGTCCATCGCCTCAATTTCATCCTTCTGGCCATGCAGATCCCAGCGTCACACTGTCACATCTGCAGAGAAATTGACCCTGATTGATCCCCAATCTAAAGAGATCATAATCCAATCACTCTCTCAGACTGAGTTATTTTCATTCACTGAAGTATACTTATCACTATTTCACACACATACATACACACACACACACACACACACACACACACATTTATAAAGTTTGTTGACAACCGTATCTCCACTACCTAGAAATATACCCAGGACAGAAGAGGTCCTCAATAAATACTCAGTAAATATTTTATTGAAGAAACAGAAACTGATAAGCCATCACTCAGCTAAATCCAACATAGTCATCTTCCCCTTTAGTGTTGCAAATGATTTTTGGTTTTGGTATTGCTATTGATTAAAAGATGCAGTAATTGGCTTACATTTATGGACCATGTTGTACAAAAGAGATGTATCATTAAATACCAGAATCCCACTCAAAGTCAAGGAAAGGCATGTGAGAACCAAGTAGCCTGAGGGGTCCAGCAGACATACCTTAGAGCTCACATCCTAGCCACTGAGTAGAATGACAAGTGAAACTAAATTTAATATTTAAACAGGTTTGCCCTTTTTTATCCATTTTGGATGATTTTGCATGCGTTAAACTGGCTTTGCTGAGAAGTAATAGTATTGACAGAAAACCCTGAAAGCACAATAGAGAGACTCAAAGACACTCAGTGGGGGCTCACAGATGGAAACCACCGGAATCCCATTAAACTTGCAGCTCACTATAGCACTGTTTGTCATATTTTTACTATACTTGCATTTTTTTCTTTTTTGGTTTTAGGCCTTAAAAAAAACTTTCATGCTTTATAAGCTTTAAAGTAATGGAAACACTAGTCATTGTTGACTTTTACCTATGCCTCAAATTCAATTTAAAGAGATATCATCGGGGGGCTAAAAGGCCTTGCACTGTACTTAAAACAATAGTAAACCGGATCATGTCTCCGTAATTCCCTGTGTGAGTGTGTTTGTGGCAGACTTATAAAGTGCACACCGATGCCAGTAATTCTAAGGAGAAAAAATTCCTCCACTTCCAAGACGCAATCCAAAGCAAACAAGTGCACAGAACGTATGGGTAAGTGTTGAGGGGCTGGAAGGCTGAGATTTATGTGCAAAGATGAAAAGGCCCTGAGTGTGTATAGCTTGGCCAAAGAGACATGATAACTGCCCTTAAACATGTGACAAAGTAAACACCAAAGGGGAACAAAAATAATGGCCAAAGCTACACAAAGGAGGCAATTAGGGGTAATAGGATTCTTGGGCAAACATGATAAAAAGCCATCCTGGCAGGAAGACATTCTAGATGGAAGGATAGTTTTCCTTGGGCCGGGACCAAGCACTACCCGTGGGGGTGTCTCCTGAGGCTCCCCACCTCGCCTGCCGCAAGGCTGGCTGGCCTTGACTTTCAGACTGGGTCGTGATGGCAAGGAGCCCGAGTCTACGGGGAGGTGGCTTGGCCAGTTACTCGGGCATCTCATCACCCCACTCCACTGCCCTCCCTGAAGCCTGCCAGGGAAAAATGGAAGGTTTTCAAGGGGTCACTTCAGGTTCTGGAGTTGAGACTAGAGTGTTGCTAGTTCCCTCGTCCTCACCAAAAAGCCCTGCCATTTATGACACCTTTGCTTAGAGCTGTGGTTCCCAAACTTGACTGATCATCAAAACTACCGGGAAGTGGGAACAGAGGATAACTTTATAAAAGTACCACTCAGGACTTCCCCACACCCACACCTGCTGAACCAGGGCCATCATACTGCTGGAACAGGGTAGAGATGGGATTCGAACCTACGTCAGTCTGGCTTCAAGACTCTGCACTCAGCTGCTAGTCACGGGCCTTAAAGGGATGGCTACATTTCCCAACAATTTCAAATTTTAATCTATGTTTCTGTCCGAGTTACACAGGATTTCCACTGCCCTCATGGTCCTGCTGTTTCTGACTTTGAGGAAGCTGCTATATCAGTAAGTTTACCGCATGACTTAAATGAGGTGACTAGAAAAACCACCAGATTTATTGGCCAGAATTCATCAGGATTTACTACCACAGTTATAACTCCAAGCGTCTAGAAGTGACTGTTTCTAACTCTGGTGGATATTTCCTTGCAATAAAGTACCACTGCCTTCCTACCCATTCATATCTGAAAGTGACATATTTTGTCTATGGCCATATCACCCTGAATATGCCCAACCTTACCTGAAAGTGACATTTGGGGGCGTGGTATTGTAATTTCTGGAGTACCCTAGATTGCTGAAGCTGGGTAGCATTCAGAGTGCGCTTTATTGTTGCCCAAGAGACCAGGAGATGCCTGATCTGTTGGGAGGAGCCTTTATACAAGAAAGGTCACTGCTTTCTTGTTTGTGATCTTTCCACACATTGGCTTATGGGTTGGTGAACCTATGGGTTACAATCGACTTTCCCCAGGTTTATGTCTATGATTGGCATCCACCAATCTGTTCAGGTTCAAATCACTGTAGCAGGTATTTACTGAATATCTTGCAGGAGTAATTGTAATACTACTACTAGGAGTATTAATAATAACACAAACCTCCATCTTTAATTGTACTGGACCCTAGGACTCCATCTTCACAATAACCCTAGTAGGTTCTACCATCACCTCTATTTTGTAAATGGCCCAACAGTGCCTCATGGACATGAAGTTGCTTGCATAGTGAGGGACAAAGAGGCAGCCAGACTAGAAGTCAGATGTACCTGCCATGCTCTCACCCTTATGCTATGTGCCCTTCTATTAAGCCAAGTGCAAGGGGATTATAGAACAAAGGAGAATGCCCTAGCTCATAAAGGCCCTGTCATTGACTGGGGAAATAAGAACAGCACATGTATCCACGTATCAATGCACTATAGGCCATCAAAAGCAAAGCACCAAGAGCCGCGAAGACCAGGAGGAAGAAGGCTTGCTGCTGGCTCTGAGAGAAGTACAGCAAAGGGGGAACAAGAGGGATCCGACATGAGCGAAGGTGAATCAGACGAGTAGCTTGGGAGCACTCTGTGGAAGGCCAGGAGGGAGCTGAGCAAGGGATCACATAACTGGGATGTGCTTTAGAAAAGTTACCTGGCGACCTTGAAAATGGGATGGTAGGCAGGGGACCAATGTTCCATTTCCAAGAACTGTCTCCTCTTACTCTTACTTTTCAAAAAGTAACGTGCTTGGCGGTGATGTTGAATCTAAAAAGGAGGCCACCAACTGGCTTGCTGAAAGAATTTCTTACCTTGTAATACAAGGTGGAACCACACAATCTGTTGAGATGAACCCCTGGACATGAACGTGGAGATAAAGCTGAGAACTAAAGAGCTGTACAAGGCAAGGAATATAAATATGTAAAGATCTTTTGAATCTTAGTTTCAACACCATTCTAACAAAATCAAAAATGGTAGCCAGCAGCAGCAAGAAGCCACCAAAGGCTATCTGACAAGAAAAAAAGGAGATAGAAAATATTTAGAATCAAACACAAAATCCATAGCAGTCTGGTAACATCTGACCCAGAAGCAAACAACCTCTGTACGTTTTACTAAATGAGTGTGTCCTAAGTCATGGCTGTGAAGTCACTGATGAGTCCACAAGGAAATATTGAATTATGATACCATTCAGGTAGGCAGACAGGTAAAGAATACATTCCAGGCACAGGTCCCACAAAATTTATGACATTTTACAGTGCTCGATTCTTTGAGTATCTAGAAAGCTATCTCCCACAGAACATTTACCTAGAAGGTGAGGCAAGAGGATACCATATGACTAGGTTGATAATAGATTTTTTGAGCCAGTCATGCTGAAACTTCTAGATATTTCTGACTGTGTTCCAATAAAGCATGCACAAAATGTGAAAGTATAAATTATTTTACTGTTAGCTTAGACAAATCTAAAATACTCTACCACTATGTGGTAGAGCCTCTGTGGTCAATTATATTGACTTCCCCCAGACCCAGACCTTAAGACCTTAAGCTCAATGAGGATAACACCAGATTTATCTTGTTCACTTCTCTATAGCTCCATGCCTGAATGTGCACTTGAAGTGTAAAAGATGCTTAATAAAGGTCTGATTAATAAAAAATAAATAGAAAAATGATAAGCATCAACCAGGAAAATACTACACTTCTCTGAAATACCAATTTAACTAACATTAAACTGCACAACTCAAAGCCCATTTGGTATTTCTACAAAGCATGCAGTCATTTGAACACCTTAAATTTTATTCTATAAAAAGGGAGGGGGAAGGTGGTCCACTTCCTGTCCAAAAATCTGTTTATTCCCTCACAACACAAGTTGGATTAGATAGGAAGGGCGAAGGGAACACTGCCCATGGGGCAGATCAGCTAAATCTACCCTGATGAGCAGCCAGAGCTGAAGGTAAAACTGCATTCAGTTATTTTGGTTATAAAATGTCCAAAGATGTACATACAGCCAAAATACAGCACAACTACATGGGAAACATCTAAACCAAAGGGCTCTCTGTCCAAGGAATGTGCTAAGGAAAACTTGCATCATGGCAGCAGGCACATCCAGACCCAGCGCAGAAGGCAAGCCACTGTTCTGAAAACGGGGTAAAGAACAGAAGTCTCTGATGCTCAGATACAGGAAGGAGTACTGAGGTAAAAAGCTGAGGTAAGAATTTAAAGAGGTCTTGTTGGACAGAGCGGGGCATCCATCCCAACAAAGAGGAGACTCTGGGATGGGGCAGGTTATCCCCTAACAAAGCCCAGATATGGGCTATGATAGACGCCCGGGAAGGGGTGGGGGGCGGGGGGTGATTTTTCAGGAAACTTTGTGGACAAAAGAGGCTTAAACCTAATTAAAAAGGAAAAAAGAAGCTCACTGGTGATTTCCAAGATAAGGAAGCGAATAATGAAAAGTTAGACAGACAAAAATTAAAGGAGCATAGTGAAATAAAGATAAACACAGCAATGTTCTGAAAAGATAAGGAACAAACAGCTTGGCTCAGTCAGGGGAGCCATTAAGGGCTATTGGGAGGAGGAGTGACAGATGGGGCTGGAACTGCTGATGGGCTCCATGAAGTCTTTGCTTCAGAATTCCTAAACGGAGCCTCCTCTTAGGAATGTCTCCTAATGAGAGATTCCTAATGAGAAAGCGCAACGTTCAGAACGAATGGTTGCGGGAAGCCAGGCTGGGACAGATTGAATCCACGAGCTCAGTGGGCTTGAGGTGTATGGGCACTTCCTATTTTGCCTCATGCCAATCACCTAAGCCCCTCATCTTGGGTTCTATAGTGTGACTGTGGAGTTGAGAGCTGCCACTGGGAGAACAGCTCAGAAACTAGGCACCCTGCTCCCTCAAATGCCTCTTGTTTTTGCCCTCCTCACCACCATCCTCATCACCACCTCAAACCCATTTTCTCTCTCCTTCCCTGGGACAGAGCTAGGAGTCTCTTACTTCCTACTGCAGGGTGCTAATTGGAAAAGCCACAGTTGTAATTAGGTGTGTTTCTAACAAAAGAATCCCTTTTTTTTTTTTAAAGATTTTATTCGGGAATTGGGGGTGGGGAACAGACAAGTTGCTGTCCTTTTGTTCTTCAGTCTAGTTCTGGAGGACGTCACTTTACTGGCCCATGTTGGTATTATCATTGTGCTCTTCCCGGGTGAGGCAGTCGCTCGCTGGCCACTAGACGGCTGCTCATGGTGGCTCTTGGCAGCTCACGCCAGCTGCCAGCTACTCACACCAGCTGCCAGCCACTCATGGTAGCTTTATGGCAGCCCACTGCTGCCCCACTGCACCCCGTCGCCTGCGACTCACGGCAGCCCAGCTCCAGATCAAGCTGTTGTTCACCATCTTAGCTGTAGAGGGCAGTGTCACTGGCCCACATGTGGGATCCGAACAGGGGCCCTGCTGCTCAGAGCTGGCGTCTCAATCCTGCTCTTAACCAACGCGCCACTTGGCCAGCCGGAGAATCTCTCTTCTTAACAGAAAAAGAACGATGAACAAATAATTTTAATGTCATTTGCAATAATCCACAAAATGAGGGAAACAAGTCATGGATAAAGAAATAGCAACATTTCTTCTGAGAACAAGAGACTCCTGATAAAGTGCCTTGAATTTTCATTTAAAAGGAAATAGATGTCTCTGTGAGTTTATAGTATCGAGCATTTTCTAACTGAAACATAATATTGTAGATATCAGAGCACTAGCAATAAAATTACTAGAAAATTACCCATTTTGACTCAAATATGGAGGTTCTATAAATTAAAAAATATTTCACCTTGCAGTTAAGATGTTTCAGTGAACAGTTCTTTCAGCCAAAATGCCAGCCAATGAAATTAAAATAAAAAATAAAAAGAATTCTTCAAAACCTATCAATATGTACTCAGGCTGAGAACAAAGAGGACCAAATTCCAAAAAGAACAATAATTGGTTATGTTGAACCCATTTACAGGGCAAGAAAGGGTCTGTGATTAGAGAACTGGATTACAGTCAAGATGCGGAAGTTTATTCCTGGATGGCACATTGATCAAGCCTTATGCTGCAATCAACTCATCAGTTCAATGAACCCAAGAGCAGAACAGTCTAGGAATTTTCTTTCAAGAAACGTTAACTTCTTTGCATTACTATATGAGAATCGAATTAATGTAAGATATGACTTTTTGCATATGGGCCTGCTTTGAAAAGCATATAGCCCTATATAATTACATTTATTAAATAAACACTTATTACATGCCCACATGTACCAGGCCCTGTGAGAGGTCCCTGTGGTCTGCAGGCACAGTGGTCCCCAGGCAAGAAGGCACCGGTTCTACCTGGGATGGGGCAGAGGAAAGCCTGGAGGCATCTTACCAGATTCACAGTGTCATCTGATAAATGGACCCCAAAAGAGTCTTCTATGAAGGAGCCAGTGATTAAAAAAATAATAATAGGGCCGGCCGAGTGGCGCGATGGTTAAGAACTCGCTTGGGATGCCAGAGGGCCCCGGTTCGGATCCCACATATGAGGGCCAGTGACACTGCCCTCTACAGCTAAGATGCTGAACAACAGCTCAACCTGGAGCTGGGCTGCCGTGAGTCGCTGGCGACGGCGTAGGCTGCAGTCCCTGTGGCAGTGGGTTGCCATGGGCTACCGTGTGTAGCCAGCAGCCAACGTGAGCGGCCAGGGGCCACCGTGTGTGGCCAGCAGCCGCAGTGAGCGGCCGTCCAGAAGCCGGCGACTGATCTGCCTCGCCTGAGAAGAGCGCAATGATGGTGCCAACTTGGGCCAGTGAAGCAACGTCCTCCACAACTAGACTGAAGAACAAAACGACAGCAACTTGTCTGTTCCCCTTCCCCCAATTCCCCAGTACTGTTCCCATCCCCCCAATTACCCAATAAAAATCTTTAAAAATAATAATAATAATAATAATAATAATAATAATAATAATAACTAGCCAAAATAAGTTATTTCTGATCCTGACCCAGCATAATCTCATTTTTTATTCTGTGTTCTCCCAAACTTCTGGTGTTTAAAATAGAAACTTGCACATTCTGTATTTAGGATATTTATTGATAAAGGCATCTATCAAATCTGATAGAAACACAAGCAACCAATAAAACTGAAGCATCATCTTCACTTATTAGCTAAAGGATTTATTAATAAGACAGAATAAAGATCTCCATTTCAGAGATCCAAGATGGCAGAATAGATAAACACTGTGCCTGCTTCCTTCTGTGAATATATTAAAATTACAACTAAATTATAGAACCATCAACCTGAAGAACCAGCTGAAGTCTAGTTGAAGAAAAATTTTATAACTAAGGATATAAATAAGAAGCCACATCAAGATTGGTGGAATGGGTGGAGACGCAAAATGGGCTGTCCCCAAAGCTCTATGTGACAGTTGAGGATTAGGAGGGATATCTTGGCTGCAAAGGTTCCCCCCTGGACAACCAAGGGACCCCAACCCCACACCAGTCTCCCCAGCCCAGAGTATGGATGCCAGAAATAGGAGCCTCCACATATGGCTGTGAAAAACACTAGGGATTCTGACCATCCAGGTGGGACAAAGGATACAGGAAACCCAGACAACCTCTTAAAGGTCCTGTGCACAGATTCACTCACTCGCAGGCATTCACCCTGGACTCCGGTGGAGGCACGGTAACTTGGGGAGCATAAAAGGCATATGGGGGACAGACTGAGGTGTGTGGCTTCAGGGCAAGGACTTAGGACTGTCACCATTTTCCCTCTTTAGGATCATATTCCTGTGCAGCCAGCAGGCAGGTGCCATCTTTCCTGTGTTGAGACCTCCCCAACACAGCCAAATTTGAATCTAAATTGGTCTGGTGAGCTCTGCTGGGACCCTGCTCTCCCCAATGCCCCCAATGCTGAAGGCACTTTCTTGGCAAGCAGTGAACCCTGAACACATTGCACTTTTTTTTGGAAAACTATCAAAGTCTGTGGGCCCCAGTATGTTGGCGACTGGACTTGATGTGCTCTGAGACTTTTGCTGAGTAGCTCCAGGCTCAGCACTGGCACCAAGCCAGAATATATTGGGTTGTTGGAAAAGTCATGACATATTTTTTCTATGTTTTTCATTGCAAAAATGCATCATGACTTTTCTGACAACCCAATACATTAACCTGGTGACGACAACTCTTCCCACTCGAATGAGTCCCTCAGACCCTACCTCACCCAGCTAGTGTACTTACTACAAGGCTTCATCAGTGGCCAAACCTTAAGAGAGCTGGCAGGTGGCAGCAGGCCTCAGGTTGTCTTGGCTTTTTCGTGGAGCTACCCCAGGCCCAGAACTGGTGACAGACGTCCTCGGTTCACAGTGTGGCCTCTCCCACATGTCTCCAGGTTAGCACAGACAGTGAACAACCATGGATCACTTTTGTTCTACTAGTTAGTCCATGAATAGTCACAGCAGGGGGTGAACTGGGCTTGTATCAGAGCTCCTCCCAAGAGGCCCCAGAAGCAACAAACTTGGAGGTTGGCTTCAGACCACAGCAGAACACTGTCCAATTAGCCCCACAAGTGGTACACACAAAGGGCAGTCTTAACAGGCACCAGAGCCCGCTGGGGCAAATCCTACTCAGTGGTGTAAGCCCCCTCACAGCAGCATGTAACCTGAGGATGTGGCCAAACCTCACAGCCAATCAGCCTGAGGGTCAATCCCACCCCTGGTGTGCCCACAGCAAACAAGGCTCAATTATAACAGGAGGGCACACACAACTCACTCAAGTGCAGTGGTGAGAAGAGGGGGCTGTGGTGAGAAGAGGGCGCTGTGGAGAAATGGCAAAGCTGGGGGTTTAATCCCAGCTTTGCCATTTCTGGGCTCAGCTACGGGTCTCCCTGCCTCTCCTCCCTCTTTATGTAAGGACAACGGCTGCCTTTCTTGTGGGTGTGAGGAGTCAGTGTGGATGTGCATATAAAAAATGTGGCACAGGGCGCATGTGTGGTCAAGGCTCCATTGACATTCAACATGACCGCAGGCATGACTGATACATCTGGCTTTTCATTTTCTTCGTCACATTTGTGGCTCCAAAGTCAGCCATCTGGCAAATCTATACCCCATTAAAAATGCATGTGAGAAACTATACACTTAAAAATGGTTAAATAGTAAAATTTATTAATTTTATGCTGTGTACATTGAACCACAAATTTTTTTTTAAATATAGGAAAAGGAAAAAGTATAGAGACAGTAAAAAGATCACTGGTTGCCAGGAACACAGTAGGTTTTTTTCCGGCAGTGAAGCTATTCTGTATGACACTGAAATGGTGAATACATGACATTACACATGTGTTAAAACCCATAGAACTGTATGTTATAGAATGTGTCTCTGCAAAACTTCTATGTTTAAATTGATGGTATTTGGAGGTGGGGCTTTGGGGAAGGAATAGGTCATGAGGATGCGACACTCAATAATGGGTTTATCGCCCTTGTAAGAAGAGGCCCCAGAGAGCTAGCTTGCTGTCTTTCCGCCCTGTGAGGATAGGAAACACAGGCTGTCTGCAACACCGAAGAAGGCTCCCGCCAGAACCCAGCCATGCTGGGACACTGACCTCAGACATCGAGCCTCCCGAACTTTGAGAGATAAACTTGTGTTGTGTCTAAGCCTCTTAGTCTATGGTACTTTGTTATAGCAGCCCCAGCTGACTGAGAAACTGAACAACACAGAGTGAAGCTTCGTGTGAACCATGGACTTTAGTTAATAATAAGGTATCAGTATTTAGTCATCAGTTTTCACAAATGCGCCACACTAATGCAAGATGTTAATAAAAGGGGTTAATAAAAGATGTTAAAAAAAGTGGGGTTGGAGAGGGAAGAGGTACAAGGGAACACTGCACTTTCTGCTCCATTTTTCTGTGACTCTAAAACAATAAAGTGTATTAACTTAAAAGCTGCGTAAGGAGAGTAACAGGCAACAATTATGCTACATCCAACCAATTCACAGAGATCCCAAGTACAATTAACATCGAAATATTGCGAACAGGAAAGAGAAAGCTATTGCAAGGGTTATTTGGTATTCTGAAGGAGAAATCAATTTCATCCCACGCTCCCTGATGCGGGCTATTCTTACGGCCCAGAAGGATCTCTTCAGACTGTCGTCCTCCCTGGCGCGGAGCTCGACCAGACTCGGGGTGAGATGTGGTGCATGGCACGAGGGAGGAGCCTTCTCTGTCCTGCCGTCTCGCTCCACTGCCATGTGATGCATGGTTATCTCAAGAAGTAACACTTACTAATGGATTGCTATAAATTAGACCTAAACTAACAACACCCCAACCCGGAGGCAGAGTTGTCCCACCTCTTGAGCCAGGCCATGGCTTCCCTCCCCTCCAAGATGGCAGCCTTTTTTTAACCCTCCTCCTTACCCCCAGCCCCCAGCGAGGGTCTAGGGCCGGAGGTACACTGAGTCCAGGGATACGGGGCAGCATCCTATAAATCCCGGCATGGGAGGACACATGTCACGATACAAGTGGGATCTTTCTGGCCCCTTATTGTTATTTAAACTGAAAACATCTGTAAGGGACACCTGGCTTCCTGAAAAGCTGTGATTCAAACACTAAACATGCAATTTTAAAGAAAAAGAAAAGCAACAAGAGAGACCCAGTAACTAATCATATTCTAAGGTAGGAAAGGCCTGGAATTCTCTGTAGCCAAGGGAAAGGCCAGTGGGGATGATATTAGACTTGGGTGCTTGGGGGAATGACAGTGGATAGTCACTAGACACCCTATTTAATAACACTGGACCTCAGAGAGAGAACACTATTTCTTTTCCAGGTCTCCTTCCAGCCTCCTGACTGAAGACAAGAAGGCAAGTCTCCGCCCAGCGTCTGGGTCTCTCACACCTTTTCAACTGGGGCTCATCTCCGCTCTCACCACAGGCCCCTGGCTCAGAGCCCTGCAAGCCTTAGCAACGAGCTAGAACTGAGCAGGCCTGTTTGGGGTTCACTCTATTTCCTCAAGTGTCTTTTATGGCCAGCTGGTTTTCCTTCAACACTAGTGATTTAAAGGCTGTTTTAAAAATAAATTTAAGGGGAAAGGAAGTCAATGTAAAGAAAAACATCCTGTTAAACATTTCTATAGGTGCTCCTCGGATTAGGCAAAAATCATGAAGGCAAAACACAAGTAGCTGGAGTTTGAGTTACTCCGACTCCCTTATTTCACTGTTGGGGAAACTAAGATGCCCAGAGGAAGAGCAATTGATATAAAGGTCACAGAAATAATAAGCAGCCGAGCTGGAACCCAGACCAGGTCCTGTGAGTCTATGACTCCATCCGAAGAGAAGTTCCCTGAGGAACAGAAACCTTCTGATCAGGTGGCCTATTAGGCAGAAAAGGATAGTACAGGGATAAATGACTTAGTGCTGCCAAAACACAATTTGCTTTTGTTTATGGTTCCCACACGCCAAGGGCAATGATGGAGAGCAATGGATAGAGCCCATTCCTTCCTCCCACCCTCCCTCTTTCAGTCACCAAACATTTGGGGAGCCAGGCGCTGCGGCGGGGCAGAGACCCAAAGCTGAATAAAGATGCCCTGGCTCAGCCTGAAGGAACTCCGAATCTAGTCAGAGGTCCAGTACCAGGTAATGAAGCCCTCCCCGCTGTAATGACAGGAAGATGTTCCCACCGTGCTCCCGGAAACAGAGAGGGGAGGGGAGAGGGGGGAGAGAAAAAAAGAGACAGCGCAAGCATAATTCAGCAGTGCACCTTACTAACACTTGCTATTCACTAATTACAAGTGAAACGGAATACTCTATTATTATTTCCTCTCCTAATTATCTGTGACATGGTATGTCTGGCCTGTTTCAGCAAGATAAATCCTAAAGAAATTCCTTTAAACTGTCCGAATTTTTTAAAATGCATATTCTTATTGGCAAAAAAGGGAGCCTATGGCTGCACATAGGTACATGTATATACACGTTACATAAATATCACTATTGTGTACATTATCTTAATATACTATTGCTCTACTATGTACTTTATAATACCTACACAAAATAGGCCTTTTAAAAGACACATCCTACTATTTCCTATCCGCACAGCAGAGAAACAGCCTATACGCCCCGCTTTAGAAATTACTGCTCTGGTTCAGGGCTTTTCAGCATGAGATCCCCAGACCTGAGGTGCTGCACTCTGCCTGAGGGTGGGTGGGGGTGGGGATGATGGGGGGGGAGTGGCAATGAGGACAGGAAAACTCCAACTCCACAGTCCTCCTCCAAGCTCACTGAACAGCCCTCCATGCGGGGCCCAGGAATCCGCATTTAACAAACTTCTCAGATGATCCTTAAATTCCCGAAAGGTCTGGAAGCACTTCTTTGGATTAAATACATTTTCCCAAGAGAAAACAAAAGTTTGGGGAACTCCTTTAACGCAATCAACCTGTTTCAGGTGCTCACTATCCAAGACCATCACCCTGAACAACAGGGAAAGTAAACTGTGTTGACTTGTGGCGTCTGTCCCCATGCAGCTACACAGAGAGGACCTCCTAGCGCCCCAAGCTCCTTGGGCTCTGAGAAGGCTGCCTGTCAAGCCCAACACCAGAAAGCCCCAGCCTGGTGGCTCCGCTTTGAGCCGGCTCAGGCTTTGGTGGGCACCTTGGCTGGTAGCCAATTATCTATCTTGTCAACTATTGTACAAACCGGTCCTGGTCAACCATCTCAGACACTCTCTTTATTGATGGCAGTTTTATCTCCTGGATTCCAGGAGGCATTTTCTAAGTTTAAACTGGTGAGTAGCTTCTTCAATGCTGTCCTTAACAATGATGTGTCATCTAATCTACTAGCTTGGAGGGAGCACCAGGCTCCAAGCTCTGAAGTACCAATTTCACCCAAGAAGATGTCCTGCTCCTGTCACTGATCACTGTTCCCCTTCCCACCCACCCTGACATTTCTGCCTCCCTGGGTGCTCCCTGCCAGCCTACAAGGCACCTGTCCTCAGGGCCCTCTCCTGGTGCACAGACCAGCATCAGTCACCATCTCCTGTGGGCCTCAACAAAGCTGTGTGTGTCTTTATGAGAACACTCAGTCCAACCTTCTCATAGGACAGCTTCCTGCATAGATTTCTATCGCGGCCTCCAGGCCGTAAACTTCTCCAATCCTGACACAGATTTACTCATCTTTAAATCCCTCTGATGCTGATCATTTACAGATAACCATGGTTCAATCAATGTTCCATGGATAAACAGCCTATGCTACTCTGTTATAAGCATCCTTAATACATGTTTAGGTGACACAGTAACATTATATGGCTTCTATATTATTTTGGCACATGATTAAAATAAATATTATATAGATATTGATGGACTCAAGTCCAAGCTCAACCACTTGCCAGTTAATGTGATCTTTGGCAAGGAATTCACAGCTTTGTGAGTCAGTTTCCTCATCTACAGACAGGGAAATAGTACCAACTACCCATTATTACTATTGTGAAGATTAAATAAGCTTATATATGTAAAAGGATTTGAATCATGCCTGGCCATTGCAAACAGTCAATAAATGTTATTTTTTATTTTTTTAATTTAACAATTACTATCATTGCTGACTCAGGCACTATGCTGCATATTTAGACTAAAAAAAAAAAAAAAACAGAGAAACAAAAAAGGCCTCACTCTACTTTGGAAGACAGAGGGACTACAGTTAATTACATACACTAGGCAAGTGTCATCCCAGGAGCAAAGCCAATGTAAAGATGTTAAATTGACCATAAGTATCAGCAGAAGGATGAATGGAGCGAGTTTCCAGTTCCTGGTGGCAATCAATTGCTGGAGATGCACCTAACAGTTCCAGCCTCTCAGGGCTTTGAGTTCCTAGAGCAGCAGATGCTGATGATGATCACGCTGGTCCCCCTTTACCAGGCTTCCCCTATGTCACATCATCCCACCTGTGTGTACAAGGTGTTACGGTGAACCAAACTTCCCAGTTCCGACAGGTCAACGGGAAGGTTGGGTGCCACCACCCTGAATTTGTCTCCACCTTATACCTCCAGGTCTCACCATCTCTCCGCAAAGCTTCCTGCTAAATCTCCATCAAACTACTGAGTTGGGAGCGGATGGGCCCTATAGATAGCTCTGACTCAGGCACTAGGTCAAGGATCTACTCTGGGGGTCTAGGATGGGGATGCTGGATCAGTCACTGGTGGTCTAAGTGCTGGGAACCTTGAAGGATAATGAGAACACACAATGAAGGAGCGTGAACAAATTCAGCATTCTCAACTGGACCTCTTTAGTAGTAAGGAACGGACGTCTAACTCAAAGGTGCTACACAACATAGAGAATGTACTAGCTCAAGTGACTAAAGAGGCCAGAGATGCTATTTTAGGTGGACGACCAGGGAAAGTCTCTTTGAGAATCGACATTTGAACAGAAACCAGAATGAAGTGCCGGGTAAGCCATGTGGCTGTCTGTGGGAAGAGCAGACCCAATGAGGGAACAGCAGGCACAGGGGCTCAGAGGCAGGAGGTAAAGCACAACAAGTAAAGAAGAAAATGGTAGGATGTGAGGTCAGGGCGCTGATGCAGCCAGAGCACCTCGGACTCTGTAAACCATGGTGAGGACTGCAACCTACTGAGTAGACACACCTAGGCCTTATGTTCATTCCTGGGATCTGCTCCATCCAAACGTTATGGATGGGGGTCAGGAAAGGGCAGATTCCCACAGAAAATCAAGAACTACAGTACCAGGAAGTAGGGTAATGGGTGTTACTGTACAGAAAATAGGATTAGGAAAAAAAGCACCACATCCATAGCAGAAAAACAGAAATCCAAAAGCCAACTGTTGGAACAAGCTCCACTGTCCCAATCACATTACATTTTACAATAATTGCACAGTGTGGTGATGATTTGAGGGTCTCTGAATCAGCACTAACACAGACCTCTCTGTGTAATGCAAATCTTAATGAACCAACTCAGATGTCCAAAATGGAACATGAACATGAACACACACACACACACACACACACACACACACACACACACACACACACACGAGTCTGACAAAAACAACTTGGGGAAACAGACATTAATAAGACCACACAGTGATTCTTTCACAGCTTTGTTCTTGCATGCTTATAATTACTTTACTACTCCCTTATAAAGGACTGGAAGCAACACATATTTATGTCTGTTTCAATTTGGACACTGTTTAGTAGATGATCTGGGTTTTACACTCGAGATTAGAAATAGAAATGTGATTTTGTGTGTGTGTGTGTGATCTGAGGCAGAGGCGTCAAACAGGGGAAAGTCAGTTAAAAGTCCCGTTAGCTTGGTGTTCACGCAGTAGCCAGGATGTTTGCAAATGCTAAACAAGTTCTGAGGCCAAGGTGACCTGTGTAGAGGACGCTCAGACAGGTGAGGGTCAGTGGGACCCCTAACTTTTACAAAGCTTGAATCAGTCACAGCCCAGTGGTGTATCCTAAAAGCAGAGGAATGGCTATTCATTCATTCAAAGTAGACTTGATTCCAGCTATGAAGATCTTACAATTCTGTAAGGTATTAAAGAGGAGAATACCAAGCCTGTTCTAGGGAATACAGTCCAGGTGGGCACCAAAGAGGGAAGTGGCAGAGTCTCAATGCGGAAACATCTATCCATGTCCAGATGAAGTGTCTCATGGTAAAAGCATAGGATAGTTTAAGGTTTTTTGTTTGTTTATGAGTGGTATATAGGACATATTTAGTTGCAAGTGACAGATGCATAGCAAACTGACTCAACTAAAGAAGGGGCTGGGGCGAGTAATTGGCTCATAAAAGTAAACATCCAGATGTGCTAGCTGCATCCACAGCGAGATTTCAGTGTCAACCCCAATGTACCTCCATGTCTGCCTGTGTGACCTGCACATGTGGCCTTATCAGAGGTGGGCTTTGTTCTCAGGCAGCCCTCCCCTCATGGGGCGAAGGGAATACCACTGAGGCAGCTCCATATCATATCCTGCAGCTCAGCCACCCTGGTGAAAAGAGTGTGCCTTTGTCTTCATCTTTCCAAAACAAGTCTCCAGTGGGGGTTTCTTTGGGCTGACCGAGGTCAAGTGCCCATCCTGGAACAAATGACTAAGTCAGAGAGAGAAAGTATACAGGCTGTCTAGGCCTGAGTCATGTGTCACCCATCACCCCCTATCCACACCCCCACCCACAGTATAGAATGAGGAAAGGAATTCAGGGTACAGCTGCCTGCAAGGGGATGGATACTTGGAAGGCAGAACACAGCAGACATCCATGCCAAGAGGGTCAGGTGTCCTCTGAGCTCAAATCTGTCCTCTGAAAAATAGCTCTACCATCTCATTAAATAAACACATGTAAAATTCATAATTAGTTTTCAATAAATATTTACAGGTCATTGCAAATTATACTCTTTAAAGCCACATGAAAATTAGGGTTTAACGATTAAATTTCATACGACTTTCCACCCTGCAATTACCAGGAGCTGGTAGTGTCATCAGTAGTTTTATTTCTACCCACTAGAGTGCATCTTACATTTCACTCGCAAAGAAAAGTGTATCGCCTAATCCTTTAAAAGGCTATTAATTAATGAGGATTTATTTAGATTGCTTGGGTTTCTAATACTTGTGTAGGGAAAATATTCTGATCTGATCTTCACATCAAAAACCATCCATTCCTCATTCAACGAATACATTTTGGGTATCTGTGCTACAGAAAGTACTGTCCTAGGTGAACAAATCTTTCTCCACAGGGGGCTTACATTCTAGCGGGGGAGGAAATAAAAGCCAGATACACAAAAAGGTAATATAAGCTACTGATGTAGTCCATGAAAAAAGGGCATAAACGAGGCAGCGTGAGAAGAAATGACAGAGCAATGGGTGGGAGGAAAAGGGGAGAGACGGTGGTGTTTGGGGTGGAGTGGGAAAGGGTTCTGCCTTGGGCAACGTGGCCAAGAAAGGCTGCCTTCAGGAGAATCTGAGCTGAACCTTGAATAACGAAGAACCAAATTCTGGCAAAGAAAATTCCACTCAGAGAGAACACCACACACAAGAGCAGTGCAGAGAGAACAGGCCTGGCATGGTCAACAGAAGGTTCATGTGGGAACTCAGCAGGAGGGGGGCTGGGAGAGGCGCGCGGGGCCAAGACCATGCAAAGAACGGCCTTGCCAATGGGTTTCAATTTCACTGTAAATGAAATGAGAAATAATGGAGGGCGATATGCTCTCTACAACAACAAAATGAACTTCCAGCGTTCACGTGGTTGCCTTTATGTATAAATTCTAAAGGCTGCAAAATAATCCCAAGGTTGATGGAAATAATGAGGGGACAGGGATGCCAGAATATCTATGGTGATACTACTAATTGCTGCCGCTGCTGCTAGACAATACCAATGAACAGGAGCAATTATTAGGCACTGACTGTGTGACCAGAATTGGGACATGTTTTACGGACCCCCACGAGGGAGGTAAGTCACTGTTCTCATTTATAGTTAATGACCCTGAGGCTCAGAGAGGGAAATCACCTTCCCTAAGCCACACAGCTATCAAGAGGCAGAGTCAAGAATCTACACCGTCCACGAAGCAGTCCCTCTAGTAAGACAAGTATCCATCTGATACCCTACAAAATCTTTACAACATTATTGACCATATTCCCCAAACTGTCTTTCGTGTCACCGTGGCAATCTTGTGGTTACCAATTGTGCCTTCTAATCCCCTCACCTTCTCCCTCATCCTAACTCCCCCTCCCATCTAGCAACCCTCAGTTTTCTCTCTATATCTCTGAGACTGTTTCTGATTAGTTTGTTCATTTATTCTAGTCTTTAGATTCCACATATAAACGAGATCATATGGTAGCTGAAGCTGAAGCTGAATAATAATGAATGCCAACTATAATTTAATATATATATTATATAAAATTATATAATATATATAATATTATATATATTTATATATATATAGTCACAGGATGTAGAGTACAGCATAAGGAATAGAGTCAGTGGAACTGTAACACCTATATACAATGTCAGAGGGGTAGTAGCTTGGGGGAGAGCAGTTATCACTTTGTGAGGGGTGTAAATGTCTAACTATTACATTGTTTTGCACACCTGAAACCAAAAACAAAAACAAAAAGAAAGGCAGAGTCAAGATTTGAACCAGGAGTCAGTCCAAAACTGAATCAAGTGGCCCATAATATATATATATATATATATATATATATATATATATATATATATACACATATGCCCTTGGGATGGTATTCTGGGGAACTTCCGAAAGAGCCTCTGTAAGCTGGTAATCACTGGCACCGGCATCCTTCACTGGTTCATTTTATCCTAGCCCATCCCAGCCCCAGAGGTATAAACACACACACGGGCACACACAGCATACGGGTGGGGGTGGGGAGAGAAGGTATAGAAAGAAGAAAAACACAGCTGGGAGAGTCCAGCTTACCATCTTCTCCTGTGGGAACAGAAGCACACTCACAACCTGCTTGGTTCATAAAAGAAAACGAGAGCGCACACTTTGCACTGGGCTCGAGTTCATATTTTCCTTTCCGGTCCATGGTAAACAAGTTACCGTGTTTTGTTCCTCCTCACCCATCACCCAAGCCAGAGGAGGAAAAATCATTCCCAAATGTTTTCTTGCTGCAGAGCCTTTGTGCATTGGTGATTGCTGTAATTTAACCTCTATAATAAAACAGAATCATCACTGGATGACAATTTACAGCACAGTTTCAAGATTGTTTACTTCTTCCATCATGCTCCATTGTGATTACAATTTACTGGCGTTGTCTGGCCTGGGGGAGGCCCAACCCCCGCCCCACCGCATCCCCGGGGGAGCACGCGCACGCGCGCACAAATACATATACACACACACACACACACACACACACACACACACACAGCCCTGCCAACAGCCATCAGGCCAGACCAGGCACTCACTGAAGGCACCCAAAGGCTCTGGATGCAAGAGCCAGGCTACATCTTAATGACCAGGGAGGGCTCCACGACTTGATCCACTCGTGTGGACAATGAAATGAACGAGAAAACCTTCCAGGTGATTTCAGCTATCCTCTGCAGTTGTGCATCTGCCAGGTAAGTCATTTTGAAAACACTCCCATGGAAGCCCAGTGCTATGCAATCACTCACTACAGGCATGGAGCGTGAAGATGCTGTGGAAAGAGGCCATCTGCCTGGCCGGCTCAGGGCTGGGGTGAAGGGAAGAGCACTGGGGTAATACCAAAACACTGCAAATGACAAAGAAAGAAAGAAAGACAAGAAAGAAAAGAAAAGAAAGAGAAAGGAAGAAAGAAGAGAGAAGAAAAGAAAAGAAAGAAAAGAAAGAGAAAGGAAGAAAGAAAGGAAGAAAGGAAGGAAGGAAGGAAGGAAGGAAGGAAGGAAGGAAGGAAGGAAGGAAGGAAGGAAAGAAAGAAGAAAAGAAAGAAAGAAAGAAAGAAAGAAAGA
>NW_017731846.1:126281-167960 GCF_001890085.2 Hipposideros armiger
CTATGAAGTGGTCTCCCCAACAGGACATGAGTTCATCTGGCCCCCTAAGAAATATTTACAACATTATTGATTATATTCCTCAGACTGTCTTTTCCTATTCCTGAGGCCATATTGTAATTACCATATTGTATTGCCTCATCCCTTCCCCTTCTCCTTCATCCCCATCCCCTCCCAACTAACACCCCTCAGTTCTTCCTCTGTGTCTCTGAGATTATCTCCATCCACTTCTCCCATCCATTCAGTTCCTTAGAATCCACGTATAAGTGAGATCATATGATATTTGTCTTTTTCTGACTGACTTATTTCACTTGGCATAATGTTCTCTAGTTCCATCTATATTGTTGCAAAGGGTACTATTTCCTTCTTCTTTATAGCTGAGTAATACTCCATTTTATATGCTTTTAATTTATGTAGATCTGTGTTGCTATATATCTGATTCTTTCTTATGCATTGTTTCACTCGAGATCAGCTTGGGCTGTTTTGCAGATATCTAGTTCACTGCTTCTCATGGTCACATCCAGCACATTTGACCTTGTCCTCTTCCCAAATGACAGGGTCCTAGAGAGTTTCCAACCAGCCCCCAAAACCATGCCGCAACTGTCCACCTAATCTCACCTTAACTTACTCATTTTTTTAAATCAACTCACATAACTTATATAAATTTGCTTTAAAAGGCAGTTGTATATGTTCAAATATAGATTAAATACACATATAATTGTTAAAACTGTCAGGCAGCGACAATCGGAGAATTGTCACTGGGCTTCCCCAAGTGCATCACGCCCTAAAGGGCCTACAGCTGTCCTCACTGGACACTGGCTGAAAGGCTAGGGCTGATGAGTTCAGGTTCAGTCTAGTATTCTTTCTCTAAACCAGCGGTTCTCAACCTGTGGGCCGCAACTCTTTTGGGGGTCGAACGACCTTTTCACAGGGGTCGCCTAAGACCATCGGAAAACAAAAAGATATTTACATTACGATTCATAAGAGTAGCAAAATCACAGTTATAGAGTAGCAATGAAAATAATTTTACGGTTGGGGGTCACCACAAAATGAGGAACTGTATTAAGGGGTCGCGGCATTAGGAAGGTTGAGAACCGCTGCTCTAAACTTTCTCTGTAACCCGCTGCTCTGCCTCTCCTCAGACAAGCAAGGGCTTTGAAAGGATTAAGTAAAGCCATAGAGCAGAGCCCTTGGGCCTCGGGGAAAACACTGCCCACCAGGCCCACTCCCATGGGCTTTTCTCCCCGGAGGAGCTGCAGATGGCCCGCGTTGTCCCCTCGGGGACCCTTCCTGGCTGATTGCTCCTGAAGAAGTAGGCCTGGGCAGGGCAGGAGGCTTCACTGCTGACAGGGGAAGGGCAAAGGGGAGCTCCCCACAACCCACTGGTGACTGCCCTGCAAACAAAGGCTCCTGGGATTCTGAGAGGGAGAATGTCTTCTAAGTTACCTCCTTGAAATGGACGTGCTAATCAAAGAAGTACCTTTTCAAAACTTCCTGAAATGTGGCCACTAAGTGTTCTGTCACACTCATGCTTTCTGTCCGATTTATTAGCAAAGAGAGCTAAAGAGTAATAGCAACCAATAATGTTAGCACTGGGCTAACATGCTAATCTCCTCATTTGACCCTCCAAACACCTCCATTAGGTGGGTATTGTAATCCCCATTTTACAGACGAGGAAACTAAAGTTTAGGAGCCTAAGTACACTGGGCCAGGTTATTCAGCTATTAAACACCTGGGACAGGGTCTGACCTGAGGGCGTTCCATACCAGAACCAGAGCTCGTTTCCACCAAGCTGTAGTCAAAGATGCAAGCTTACATGTGCAAATAAAATAATTACATTTACAAACGATTCACTATGTCTCTGACACCGGGGTTAATGCCGTATCCATGTTTTTCATTTGACCCTCACATCAGTTCTGAGGTCAGCTGTATGACTGTTTCCAATCCAAAAAGGAAGAGACCTGGGCTCAGGGGCTGATGGAGCCAGCCTCAAACCCAGCGCTACCTGTCGTCTAAGAGTCACGATTCCTGTCATGTGTTATCATGTCCATTTCACAGACGAGGACACGGAGTCTTAGGTAGGGTAAGGTCTCACTCAGTAAATGATGGCTAACCCCTGGTGTCCAAGGCCCCAAAGCCCAGGCAGGTGTGCTACCTACCAAAGAAGAAATGAACCAGTTTCCAGAGAGCTGACTGAATATCAAGTGCATCAGAGCTCTACAGGCCAAACAAATGGCGTGGGCCTTGGACTCCTGCTGGTACAAGAGAAGGTAATTCTCAGGACTGCTCTTCAATTGCTGGGGCCACTGAGACAAAGGGAACATGCGTCCAGAAGCCGTTGCTGAAAGTAAGCTAAGCATATGCCATCTCCTTAAAAGTGCCTCCAAGGAGGTGAGACCCAGTGGGAGGCAGGCTGGGAGAACTAATGGGTGACTGTCCCTCTTGGGCTGGCCCCCAGAAGGTGCCCCACCCACTTACCGCCTGAGTGGTGGGTCAGACTCCCCAAAATAGGACAATCCAGAGCTGATCCATCTGCTAAATGTAGCTGAAAATACAAAAAGCTGGGCTTTTTGTTTCCACGGAGAACAGACCTCATGGTGCCTCCCAGCACAACGGAGGCTGCAGCGACTTCACAGCCCCCTCCTCTGAGGGTTCCCTGGGGGATTTCCGCACCCCTGGGGCTGTTCAAAGGATCTGTTCTCTCTAACCACCAAAGTGCACTCAGCTGGAGGAGAGACTGGCAACAAAGGAGCCAAGCCTCACACTGCGATTTGGAGGTGCCACCTCACAGCACTGCTTCCGATTAGAGGGGGCAAAGTACATTTTTGAGGGAAGGGGTGGGCGCATATAAATCCAATATGCAGAAAAAAGTGGGGAATGTGGCAGCAGTGCCCTCGGCACAATGGGAAAGGGAGCCAACCAATGAGCTGTGCAGACAGAATCTCAAACTGTCCTGCAGCTGCCTGCTTCCTTAGCGTGACACCAAACTTTCCAGTGAACTCCTACTGCCCGCCCAGCCAGGGTTGCAAGATGCTGGGATTCACACAGGGAGCAAAACGGGCCCGACCGCTGGCGAAGGAGGTATTCAAATAACCACACAAATTGGACCCCCTTAATCCCACTCCCCCAGACACCCCCCTCACCTCCTAGACCTCACAATGGCCCCCCTGTCTTGCTCTCTCCATTCCAGTCCCAACCCCCATTCCATCCTCCTTTCAACTCCTTCAACTTGTCCCAGTCTCTGCTCCCTCTCCAGCTTCAGACATGTTGTTCCTTCTGCCCGAATTCCCTTCTCTGCCATCTGCTGGGTTCTGGGGTACAGTCCTCATCACTCCACAGTTCCCCAGTGGGCGCCACCTGAGCAACCAGGACCTCCCACCTCCACGACTTCCCCACTCCCCTAACTTCCGACACAGTAGCTGCCTCCTCCAACAGGCTGTAAACTCCATGTGGGGAGGGAGCCTGCACTTCTTCCTGTGACTGTCAGTCCAGTTCTGACAGTGGCCAATGCCAAGGCCCCATGTTGTCCATTTCATGGGATACAGCTCCCAGTCCACAAAGGGGATGGGATGGTAAAAGCAGCCATGGCCATGGACAGACAGGGCAGGTGCGGGGAGCGCTCATATCCACACACAGGCCTTACAGGGACAAAGACAGGAAGAGAAGACAAACAAATCGCACCCCTCCTCTCAAAGCTTTTATTTTCTCCTCCTTGAAATTCTGCAAGAAATGAGAACTCTGTCCCACTCCCAAAAGGCATTAGTTCACCCTGCCGAATTCCCTGCTGAAATAGCCAGGTAAATGAGAGACCCTGAACTTGATTTATGGGAACTGTGACCCGGCATCCGGTCGTTTCCAAGCAGCAGAAAGTGAGTGATGTGCACATGTCCCATAGGCACACCAAGACGACAACGGAGGCCCCTACATGAGGAGGGTACTGAAGGGGCCCAGCAGCCCTGGAGCACCAGTGACAGGGGACCCTCTCCAAGGGGTCACTCACCAGGGGAAGTTACCCACATCACGCAGGCTCCCTTTCACACTGACTCCAACACAGAGGTGATCCTAGGATAGAATCCCAGGGTTGGAATCAGGCAGGCTTGGATTAGAATCCCAGCTCTACCACTTGGCAGCTCTGTGACTATGGGCAAGTCAGCTAGAAGCTGGAAACCAGCCTCTAAAATTAGACAAAAGTGCCTAACTGTGGTGCTCCCTGGAGGATGGGGTGAGCTACCTCAGTGCTGGTCAGACTTGGTGGTTGCACATTCCAACTTCCCAGGAGTTTTTGAAAAATCCCCAAGCTGAAGGTCACATCCAGACCCAGGCCAGGTCAATTAGAACGCTGTGGGAGGGCTTATGTAGATTTTAAGCTTCCAGGTGATTCCAATGCTAGCCAAGTTTGAGAACCAGGGAACTAATTCCTTTCAGCAAGGAGCTGTGATCTCTTGACGAGAACCATCTTGGCTTCACCTGTAAGCTCTTTGGAAATGCAGGCTCTCAGACTCCTGAAATGGAATCTTCACTCTAACAATATTCCTGGGCTATTCTGATGAACTTTAAACTTTGAAAAGTGCTAAAATGATACACCTTAAGTACTCTTAGCCAGGTTCCTGGCCTCTGGCAGCCACTGTTGATGGGCTCTTAATAAAAACCTGAGGAGAAGCACTACAACAAAAGGGCTGAGAAAGGGCTGCCTGGTTTGGAATCTCAACTATCTAATACCAGTAATAAGAAACTGGGCCTCAGGTGCTTCACCTATAACATGAGCTAATAGCTGTTATTAACTCTACCCAGCTCAGATGGGGACTGTGAGTATTAAATCAGATAATATGGAGAGTGCATAATACATTCTTGTCAGAGTCAGCACTGCAGTGTTGTTCTGATTATAGCTATAATGATCCAGCCTCTTCAGACGATAGCACTGGGTTGGTTAAATGTCAGGGCTGAAAGCAACTCACCTTGAATTGCAAGGGTATTTTTGAACAAATGATACTGGGGCAATTGATATCCACATGCAAAGAAGGAAGTTGGAACCTAACCTCACACCATATACAAAAATTAATTCAAAATGGATCAAAGACCTAAATGTAAGGGCTAAAACTAAAATTCTTAGAAAATAACATAGGCACAAATCTTCATGACCTTGGATTAGGCAATGGTTTCTTAGGCAATGATTCCTTAGATATGACACCAAAAGCACAAGCAACAAAAAGGAAAAATAGATAAACTAGACTTTGTCAAAATAAAAACTTTTGTGCTACAAAGGATATCATCAAGGAAGTGAAAAGACAATCCTTATTGTGGGAGAAACTCTTTGCAAATCATATATCTTATAAGGGACTAGTATCTAGACTATATAAAGAATTCTTACAATTCAATAATTAAAAGACAAACAAAATTTTAAAATGGGCAAAGGATTTGAATAAGCATTTTTCCAAGGAAGATCGACAAATGGCCCATAAGCACATGAAAAGATGCTTAACATCATTAGTCATTAGGGAAATGCAAGTCAAAACCACAATGAGCTACCACTTCACACTCAGTAGGATACGTGTTTCAGAAAGATGGATAATAACAAGCGTTGGTAAGGATATGGAGAAGTCAGAGCTTTCACCCATTGCTGGTGGGAATATAAAATGGTCCAGCTACTTTTAACAGCAGTCTGGCAGTGCTTCAGTAAGTTCAATACAGAATTATCATGTCATCCCGCAATTCCATTCCTATATATACCCAAGAGAAATGAAAACACGTCCACACAAAAACTAGTACACAAATGGTCACAGCAGCATTAGTCCTTACAGCTAAAAAAATGGATTTTATCAACTGATGAATGGATAAACAAAATGTGGTATATCCATATAATGGAATATTATTTGATCATAGCAAAGAATACAGTATCAATACATGTTACAATACATATCAACCTTGAAAACATTATGCTCAGTGAAAGAAATCAGTCACAAAGACCACACACTGTTATGATTCCATATCTATGAAATGTCCTGAATAGGTAAATCTTTGGAAACAAAGTAGAATAGGGTTTGCCTATTTGGGGGAATAGGTAGTGACTACTAATGGCTACAGGTTTTTCTCCTTGGGTTGATGACAATCTACAGTTGATTGGGGTGATGGTTGTATAATTCTGTGGATACACTAAAAAGCATTGAATTGTACAATTTGAATGAGTGAATTATAAAATATGCAAATTATATCTCACAAAAACATCGAAAAAATTGCAAAGGTAGAACTGGGTGCTGTGTTTCCAGGGTTAGGCTAATGATTAGATAACTGTTTTTTAAATGCAAACACACAGTTAATAAAACAAGTTATTCCCGTGACAAACATCAGAGAGGAAATGTGAGAATCTAATTTAAAATCATTGACTATGCAAATCTAAAATTTCAAAATATGTAAATATACCACACTGTGATAAAAAGGAAGGATGTATGGGGATAATTTCTTCCTGTTAATTCTGCTAAAATCACTCCTTTATTGTCCTGTTCCTGCCATGGTGAGCTTTTGATGTTGTTGTTGATGAAGGCTTAATGCTCTTTTTTCTTGAATGCAGTTTGATGAATTATTTTTTTCTGTAAGGTGCCTGCACAGAGAGATAAGTGCCACATATTCAAATGTCACCACTTTGAGCATTTTTCATCCCCTTCTCCTCATGAGATAGTGTCTCAGTCATCGTTCTAGTAGGAAAACGTGTGCTGGGGGAGGGACTAAGAGAGAGGGTATCACTATGATTTCAGTTTCCTGATTCTGTGAATGAGACCAGATCAACAATTATTTACATAGATCAGGTCTTCTTGGAGACTGGAAAAAATACACAACAAATAGGACTTCTTACGAGTAAGAGCCTAAAACAAGGGATAAAATCCTAAAATGTTAAAGGTCAAGAAAATCTCAGAAACAGTCCCATGTGGTGGCACTCAAAGAGAGATAAAGAAAAAGAGAGAGAGAGGGGGGGGGGAAATTCCCTGCCCCCTAATCTGATGTCCTGTGAATGACATTCCCCCACCTCCAGCCAAGAACTGTTTTTTTAATCCAACCTCAGAAAGGCTGTAAGATTTAAATGAGGTAATATATGTAAAGCATAGCATTGTGGCCTGGCAAATGAGAAGCACCAATAATGTGATGATGATGATGATGATAATGGTGATGTGATGGTGATGGAGATGATGACGATAACAAAGACAATGTCCCCAGCTTACTTTCTATAGAGGGAACTTTAAAAGCTGTGAGTAACCTGCCTATGAGCTTTCCAACTTCGAACACTCAGTCACTCTGCTATAATATGTTCCCTAAAAGAGGTTGTGGCCCTGATGTAATCCAGGGGTTGCAAACTCAATGCTCATTGGGGCCAGAGGGGCAAAATAAACGACTGGGCAACAGCATGGAAATCAGCAAACTTGGCAGTTCACGCTGAGTGTTGCCATGTGGGAATGGGCGCCTAGGGCTTCTCAATTTTTCAAGCTTTAAATCTGGATATTTTTATATCCCTTCATATTTTTATGTGTGACTTCAGTTTTTTCTCAAAGCCCACACAAATCCAGTAAACCCTGTCTGTGGCCAGGACTCGCCCAGGGGCCACAGGTTTACAGCTGTGAGCCAGGTGCTTTATTCTGCCTTCCCCATCTCCACTGAAGCCATTTCCGTGAGTGTGAACAGCATGGCCTCCACTCTGTGGTCACTTCTGCCAAATGAGGCGGGCTGAACACTTCTGGAGTAAATCATCTCCATGTCTGGCCTCCCAGGCCACCTCTAGTTTCCTGATGAGAGCCACACTGTCCCCAGACCATGGCCACTGAGAGTGCAGTGACAGGCTCCCAGCATAGCCAGGAAAGGGGGCACTGAGCCCTTTGGGGGCAGTCCTCATGGAGACAGACTGCCCGACTCAACAAGCCTCCGAACAGAGGCCCCCATGTAGCTGGCCAAAGAGCTGCCTGCAAGCCTCGCTCCCCTGCAAGCCTGACTGTGCTCCCGCCTGGGGCTGCATCCAAGGCACTGCCATGGCACTTGCCTGGTCACCCCTTAGTGAAAGCGTGGAGGGCCAGTACCTTTGCCTCAGCTGGAGTTCTTACAGAGACACCTGCTGGAGGGAAGGAGGAGACTTCTACTCACTGGCGATGTTGGGATATTTATAAAAAACTCCCCACTGTGGCCAAGATGAGGGTCTACTTTCCGACAGCCACCATGGGCTTCTAGGGGTTCCTGGAGAAGTTCCTGTCTACGGAGCCCATAAGGGATGAGATGCTTGGTGATCACTGGGAATGCAGGCTTTCTAAATATATTCCCAAGGATGTGATTTTTCTCCCCAACTGACATCCAGAAAATCAGTTAAAAAGCACACAAGAAGCTCTGAGCAACAGTGGTTCGAGTCCAGCCCGAGCTGAGCAGCCACTGAGCTGCCAACAGGTAGCAGGATGGCTCAGCTAAACAAAAACAAAAACAAAAACAAACAAACAAAAAAAGCACACAAGAAAAAAAAAGTCCACATTTGCCCCTTAAAGTACAAAGCATTATGTGTTGTCTGTTCAAGCAGCCAGTACAGCTTGGGATATGCAATCAACGATATCCTAGCTGATTTTTCACAAAGACTCTGATTACTCGAAAGGGCTACCATCCCTCCGCTGAATGCAGTGTAAATGAAATGCCAATGAATTCCTAACTACCTTTTCATTTTCCCCTCATAACCTAATTTAGAAAACGTAAATAATCTCCCTGTGTTTGCAAGACCAACTGTTCCTTACCTCCATATAGAAAACTAAGCAAAGACCAAAAAAAAAAAGGACAACTGATGCCACTAACAATTCTTGGTTAAACATACTAACTATGCATTCAAAATATTTCCGAAAACCTTTAATTTGTTGCCAGTAATTTATACAATTATAGCCAGTAGTCTTTTATTGTTGTTATTATTATTATTATGGCTTTATTCTGTCATTTGGATCTATTGATGGTGACACTTCAGTGATTCACCATAATTTCCTCCCGCCCATAGGCCTTGTAAGATTTCTTTTGCCTCGCTTGAGTATGAATTACGTGGCATTGTTTTCTATCTGGTCTGGCATGCTGAAATAACCATGTAATGCTCTGAAAAATCAGAACAGGAACCAGCACCTTGTTGCAAAACAACTGCACTGAGCCGCCCCCTGTCCCTTCCATCCCACCCACTTTGATTTAGATGGTGTCCTGCAGATCTTCCTCCTACAGAAGACACCTCACTCTACTAGTTCTAGCGGCTGAGGCCGTCAGACCACCTCAGGGTGAGCTCGGTGTCTCTGCGTGGGCTCCCTGATGGGGCGTAAGTGCTACATGGGCTAAAGGCAGGGATCTGCACTGTAATTTCATATGGGATCTTGTAGCCGTGAGCCTCTCTTCTCCAGGCTGATTGGTCCATGCACTCGGTCTTGACCAAAGCAACAGGAAATCTTTCAAAACTGGATTTTTTTTTTAAAGGAAAAGAAAAATAGGCAATGAAAATGAAAAATACGATTTCAAATGACATTTCACTTTGGATGAGAAAGTGATGTTTTTCTTTTTCTCTTTCCTCATCATTGTACAACATAAACCAAATCCAAACTTCACCTGTAAGACAGAGGAGAAATGGATCATTTGGTGAGGGACAGGGCACAGGACAGGCACAAACACGCAGGAAATGTTTGGAACCCCACGTCCTGGTGACCGTATGGTCTTCCCAAGCATCAGGCGTTTGTGCCTGTCAGCATTATTACCAGTGTGGCAAGTCCATTCATGGACACTCACCATACACCGCACCTTGTCCTGGGGACATAAGACAAGCATGACTGTCATGGTCCCTGCCCTCATGACTCTGGGGTTCTAGCACAGAGTCTGGCAATTTGCAAGTCAACACTGAGATTAACAGAGTCAATACAACTTCTTTCAAAAGGAGTATAAAGGGAATAAGCAGGATGTTATGATAGACAATGCTGGGAGGGGTGGGGCAGTGCTCTGGATGAGTGCCCTGACCCAGCCAGGCTACAGCAAGGACAACACCAAGCCCAGAAGGTGGCAATGAGTTTGGCAGCTACTCTTAGCATCTCTCCAAAATTCTCCTTTATGACATCACTCTGAAATTTATGGATAGCCTCTTGAACCTACTCATAGCATTAGTTTGTTCCATTTCTTATAAAGGAACAAGGAAATTGCTTGTGTTTACTGCCTGCCACATGAGGAAAAACATCTGCCAAGCCTGGAGACACACACCCTAGTTCTAAAGCCTGGTCTATGCATCATGACCAAAAGGTCACTCAGTCAGGCATAGAGGACACCAGGGAGGTCATGGTTATTTTGCTAAGTTGTGGCCTCAAAACACTGACTTCTTCCTCCTTCCCTGTCCAGGAATTAAGTCTTCCTTCATCAGCTCCAACCAAATAGGAAGGAAGGAGGAAGAGAGAAAGGGGGTGGGTGGGCGGATAGAGAGACAGAGAGAGGAAAGAGGGACCCCTGTGTGGGGTGCTTCTCCTGTGCAGCCGGAAGGCGGGCGCCATCTTTCCTGTGTTGAGCCTCCCCTCACAGGCCAAATCTGAATCTGATTGGTCTGGTGAGCTCCGCTGTTCCACCCTGCTGACTCACTGAGAACCTACCCTAGGCAACTCCAATGCCGCAGGCACTTTCTCTCAAGCAGCCAGACCCCTACACTGCACTCTTTCTTGGAAAACTATTGGAATCCATGGATTCCAGGTGGTTAGTGACTGGCCTCTGTGTGCTCTGAGACTTTTGCTGAGTTGCTCCAGGCTTAGCATTAGCACCAAACCAGAGTCTACATTAACCTGGTGACCACAACTCTTCCTATTTTAGTGACTCCCTGAGAACTTCCCACACGCAACTCATGTTCCGTATGAGGCTTTATCAGTGGCTGAACCTTAAGGGAGCTGGTAGGTGGCAGGAGGCCTCAGGGTGTCCTAGCTTTTTGTGGAGCTACCCCAGGACTGGTACTGATCGTACCATCCTCAGTTCATAGTGTGTCCTCTCCTATGAGCCTCCAACTTTAGCATGGGCAGCTAAAACAACCACGGAGAGCTTTATAGCTCCTACCAGGTAGTTCCCAGCCAGTCACAGGCAGTGGGTATTCTCAGCCTGCAACAGAGCCCCTCCCAAGAGGCCCCAGATGCAACATACTTGGAGGTGTGCTTCAGACCATAGCAGAGCATTGCCCAATTAGCCCTACAAGTGGCACACACCAAGGACGGTCTCAACAGGCACCAGAGCCTGCTGTGGCAAATTCCACTCAGTGAGGTAAGGTCCCTGCATAGCAGCCTGTAAGCTGTGGATGTGGGCAAACTCCACAGCCAATCAGTCTGAGGGTCAGTTCCACCCACTGGTGTGCCAATATCAATCAAGGCTCAACTATAACAGGAGGGCACACATAACCCACACAAGGGACACTCTTGGAGCACCTAGAACAGGTGATCAGGGAGCCTATGCCAGGGCCCCACGGGGCACCTACTACATAAGACCACCCGGCCAAGACTGGGAGACATAGTAGACCTATCTAATACATAGAAACAAATGTAGACAGGCAGCCAAAATGAGGAAACAAAGAAATATAATCCAAACGAAAGAACACAAAAAAACTCCAGAAAAAGAACTACACGAAATGGAGGCAAGCAACCTACTGGATACAGCGTTCAAAGCAATGGTTGTCAGGATGCTCAAGTCACATAGTGAGAACTTCAACAAAGAGAGAACAAGCATTAAAAAATGACAGAAACCATAAAAAAAGACCCAGTCAGAAGTGAAGAATACAATGACTGAAATGAAAAATAGAAGGAATCACCAGCAGATTAGATGAAGCAGAGGATCAAATCAATGAATTTGGAAGACAAAGTAGCAGAAAACACCCCTCAGAACAGCAAAAAGAAAAAAGAATCCAAAAAATTAGGGATAGTTTAAGAGACCTCTGGGACAACATCAAGCATAACAACATTCATATCAGATGGGTACCAGAAGGAGAAAAGAGAAAGCAAGGGATTCAGAACCTATTTGAAGAAATAATAACTGAAAACTTTCCTCACCTGGAGAAGGAAATAAACATACAAATCCAGGAAATGCAGAGTCCCAAACAAGATGAACCTAAACAGGCCCACACCAAGACACATTATATTAAAATGCCAAAGGTTAAAGACAAGGAGAGAATCCTAATAGCAGAACAGAAAGGCAACTTACTGTAACTTACAAGGGAACCCCCATTAGATTGTTAGCTGATTTCTTAACAGAAACTTTGCAGGTCAGAGGGACTGGCACAAAATATTCAACATGATGAAAACCAAGGACCTACAACCAAGATTACTCTACTCAGCAATGCTATAATTATAAATTGAAGGACAGATAAACAGTTTCCCAGGCAAGTAAAAGCTAACGGAGTTCAGCATTCCCAAACTAGTATTACAAGGAATGTTACAGGGCCTTCTTTAAAACCAAAAAAAAAAATCAAAATTATGAATAACAAAATGGCAATAGCTACATATCTATCAACAATTACTTTTAATGTAGATGGATGAAATGTTCCAATCAAAAGATGTAGAGTGGCTGAATGGATAAGAAAACAAGACCCTTACATATGCTGCCTACAAGAGACTCACTTCAGATTGATTGAAAGACACACACAGACTGAAAGTAAAGGGATGGAAAAAGTTACTTCATGAAAATGGAAATGAAAAAAACAAAAAGAAAAAAAACACTGAAGTAGCAATACTTATACCAAACAAAATAGACTTGAAAACAAAGGCTATAACAGGAGACAAAGAAAGACCCAATAATCCCCCTTCTGGGTGTTTATCCGAAGAAACCCAAAAAGCTACTTCAATGGGACGAGTGCATCCATATGTTCCTTGTAGCATTGTTTACATTGGCGGAGATGTGGTGGCAGCCTGGGTACCCATCGATAGAAGAATGGATAAAGAGGAGGTGGTACATACATACAATGGAATATTGCTCGGCCAAGGAAGGGAATGGGTTCTTGCCATCTGCAGTGGCATTGATGGACCTGGAGGGTGCTGAGTGGAGTATTTCAGACAGAGAAAGACAGATGTACCATGATTCTGCTTATATGTGGAACCTAAAGAACAACATAAGCAAAAAGAACAGAAACAAACTCATAGATACAGAAAACATTTTGATGGTTGCTAGATGGAAGGGAGAGTTGGGAGTGTGGGTGAAAAAAGGAGAAGGAATTAAGAACTACAAATTGGTTGTTAGGAAGTAGTCAAGGAGATGTAGGGTATAGCAAAGGAATACAGTCAATAATATTATAACTATGTATGGTGTCAGAGGGGTGCTAGATTTATTGGGGTGATAGATGGGAGGCAGCTGGGGGACAGGGTGAAAAAGGTGAAGGGATTAAGAAGTACAAATTGTAGTTATGAAATAGTCATGGGGATGTAAAGTAAAGCATAAGGAATATAGTCAATAATATAGTAATAACTATGTATCGTGCCCGATGGGTACTAGTGAGGGGGATCACTTCTTAAATTATACAAATGTCTAACCACTATGCCGTACATCTGAAATTAATATAAAATAATATCGAATGTCAATTGTAACTGAAAAACTTAAAAAGGAGGGGAACAGGTGAAGGGGAATAAGAGGTTCAAATTTACAGGTATAAAAAAGTCATGGGGATGTAACATACAGCATAGAAAATATAGTCAATAATATTATGATAGCGTGGTACAGTGTCAGATGGTTGCTGGACTTATCATGGTGATCACTTGATTAGGTATATAAATGTACTATGGTGTACTCCTAAAAAATAATATAATATTGTATGTTAGCTATATTTTTAAAAGATCTTTTAAAAAGAAGTTTAAAAGCAAAAGGTATTAAAAGATGTCGTAACTTTTAATACTTCTTAGTGTTGTGATCTCTACTTTCTCTTTTATCATTTTCTTCATTTTTTTCTATTCCAATAAACATGTATAATCGATATAAACAAAACAAAAAGCATAAGAAAACAAACATGATTGAGGTGAGTTACATAGAAAACCCAACTAAGTCTTTCATAAAGCTCTGAAAATAAAGAGCTTTTAGTCAAATATTCGGGAACAGAACAAAAACCCATGAAGTTGGGGACGGTTTGGTGCAGTGGTTCTACCAACAAAGAAGAACTTTCTATAGGTCAACATCCCAAAATAAACAGGAAAGCTAGGATACAGCTCACCAGGCCAACCCTACTTGCCATATGTGAGGCTGATGGAAGAGGAAGAGGCTGAGGAGACGGGAAAAGCACATACAATGTCCCGCGCTCCCCCCTTCTTCCCTTAGCAGGAAGCTCATCGCACTCAGGAGGCAGGCGAGTTGCTCACTCTCTGGGCGGGTGGGAGAAGCCTTCTGAGCCATTCTGTGAAGCTCGGGTTGATACAATGCAAAGTACATTAGCGGAAACCCCAACCCCATTTGGGGTGAAGTCCACAAGGGCCACGAGGTTCCATGTGGTTTTACCATCAACCATTAAACAAGAATGGTTCGCCGGCCTCATCAGAGCTGGTGAATCCAGATCGCTGGGGTTTTTTTGTTGTTTCTTCTGGTTTGAGGTTTCTGCTCTAAATTTTCTTACATATGTGTATGGGAGTTTTGCAATTCAGCTTGCCAAATAAAAGAAAGAGAGAGGGGAGGGGAAGAGAGGAGAAGGGAAGGGAAGGGAGGGGAAGGAAAGAAGGGAGGGAGAGGGAGGGAAAGGGACTAGAGGGAGACAAAAAGCAAATAAGCAGCAAAATACAGCAACATAAAAAATAATAGTCTCTTCCTTGTTCGTTTGTGACTTAAAACGTGGTTTTCTTTTTCCTGAAACAAACTTACTCCTCTTTCAAGGAACAAGTTTTGAAATTTTGAGATGAGATCAGATATGAACAGAAGGCAGAAAAATCTTTTACTGATATACAGTCCCCTCTATTGGCTGAGAACTAAAGACCATCTAGCAATATTAGGTAAACTCAGCTCCTATGACTTCTACAGCTCATTTTGGACTTAATATCTAAAGAGTCCTTATGATCTAAGAATAATTTTATATGGGGAGAATGAATTCTGTCTTAAGAACCTTTAGAAATTTAGAAATTTATAGACAAAATAATTGATTTCATTTCCAACTTAATGGATGTCTGTCTGAAAGTACACCTCACCGATAATTTTCACCATGCTTAGATATATGAGTGCATAGATGGTTTTCAAACCAGAAGTATTCATATAGTCCGTAGATATCAATCCTTCTATAGCATATATTCTTTGGTACAGAACATGCTTTCCTTGGGCGCACCCTGCTTTTCACGCCTCAGTGTATATGTATTTGCATAAAAACATAGATATGTTTTATAGTCATACATATACAGATACGCACCAGTCAAAAAACAGCTAGAGAAAGCCGCTTTAATAGTACCCTCCAGCTTTTTGGAAGATTGGTGTAAATCTCTTCTGCAGGGGGAAAAAAATCCATCTTTCTGAGAAGGTAAATGTTTATTAAATGCAAATACTGATATTCGTTACCTAGGAAAAACGTCTTGCTGCATGTGGAATTTCTCGATAAAAAGCTTTCAAGTCCCGGGTTCCTCCAGATAAACCCCTATCGGTGAACTGATGCGTGAATGCACTGAAATTGAATTACTGTACAACAGCAATTACTTTCCGTGGTACAGCTATAATGGGAATCGGTTCTGCAATGAACAGCAGGTAGCTATAGGAAGGGGGAGCTTCATATATAATCTAGTCTCTCTCAGCTTTTCCCAAGAGCAAACATGTTTATTTTTAAGCAACACATTCTTCTTCTAGTGCCCAATTTATCATTTTATCAATGTAAATCGAAAACAAATGAAACAGGATTTAAGTTTATTTACAGGTATGAGCTGCAGAGTGCTTTCAAAATTTATTTGGTACCTTACCGAAGGTTTGAAAACAACAGGCTCTTCCTTAGTGAGTGTAGTAGCTACGACTTGCTTTTTATGTCTCTTCCTTATGTCTCTTCATCATCCCCATGGAAATTTGTTCTCTTAGACACTGAAAATTAACTGTTTTGCGGAGGAAATGAATGCGAACAGCAAATATAATACTTACTATTTTGGCTGATATGCTACCAAACTAGATACCGTCTCTCTTTGTGAAACATGTTTAAGTTTGTGGAGACCTGACCTCTGTAGAGCCCAGTAGTGAAGGCCATGTGGATCGGTGTCTGGCCCTGAAACCAGGACCAAGGAAGACACAGAGATGTTGCAATTCTGGCCCAGATCAGTGTGATGAGGGCAGTGGCCGCCCCTCAGCCGCGCCACCCAATCAAAGGCAATAACCACTGTGGAGAACCCACCCTTTACAAAACCCTGCTGGAGAATCCTATAGTGTTGATGTATAAATTCTCCAAAGTCCTTCTTCTTGTCATCTCCTGGTTTATCTACTTTTTTCAGGTTGTGCTGCTCATCTCGAGCATAAGGACCTTTCTGAAGTCACAGGATCATTACTTCCCCCTGGCTGGGCTGGAATCTGTCCTCAAAGTACATCCCTATAGTCAAAGAAACCCACGGTTACTCAGCTCCTTCCTACAGATTGTCCTCTAACAGCACGCTTAGCAGTGCCTGCTCTGAGGTCGCTGGAGCCTCAGATGATCCTTCCAGCGGTGTGACGGTTTGTGCTACTCCTAGTGGAGGCTCGGATTTTAAAGACAAAGGAAAGGCTGGGCGCCAACCCAACCGATGGAATGCACATCCTTTCCTGCCCCCTCCTCTCACATCAGAGAAAAGGGGTTGTCACCATCAGCAAGTCAGCGGAAAGGGGAACTGTGTCAAATACACCTCCCATCAATAGTTCAGTGGAGCACTTCCAGGTCATTTAGGAATGGCCCGACGGGAGTTTTCAGCTGGCAGAGGACTGATGCACATCACTTATTCCACGTCTGGCATGTGAAATCTCTCCCTTAAAGTGTTGACGAATTGAAAGCAAACCGATTTCTTTTCTTGTCCATTCATAGGACTTACGACTTGATAAACCGCAGCATTCATTGAGGGCTGGGTTGCATGAATATATTTGAACAAGGGAAGTTGGGAGATAATGTTTTGGGCACAATCATACAGAAAAGCAGGGAGTAGCATCACTGCCTCAAATCTGATTTGGCTTCAAGTTAAAACAACCTACATTGAGCCTCCAAGTGGAATGGAAAAAATGATTTAAACCACCAATGGCATGAAAACGTGACAGAAAATATTAGTTAAGAAATGCTACCATAATGACGGCACCATTATGTTAATGGCAATTATTGAAGCTGAGGTTATTGGTAATTTGCTGGCCTGGGGAAAAAAAAAAAAGTTACATATCGTCCATTACCAACCAGATGACAGAGGTTATGTAATGGGCAGGCCACTTTAGGTTTCACATTTACTTCAGACATCTGACGGGGAGAAAATAGGACTTTCTGTGATAGGATAATTGCATAGTGGAGAGTAATTCAAATAGGGGACGAGTATGATAAAATCACTCTGATTCAACTAATCACTGGGGAAAGGGATGGGGCAAAATGATGAAATCAAGCCAGAAGAGACAGGAAAAGATCAACACTGTTTAACAGCCGAGAGATGACAGGCATATTAAGGGACTGGGTTACTACAGAGCTACATTTTTATCCCCCGGCACTAACTGAAGTTAACTAAAGGTGTGAGTATGCGCGTAGTTCTCTAAATTGCTATTGCCAGTCTCATAAATATTTTATATACGTGAAAGGAAATTTTAACAATCAGTGTTGTTTGCAAGATTGTTTTTCTTAGATACACTTATATTATTGAGTCCTTCCAGCCATCCACCATCTGTGAGCACTTGGTGCTGAATCAATTATTGGCAGGAAGACACTTGGGGAGGCGCTAGGCCCGCTGACCTGACTCAGATTGCTGGGGGTGGGGACGGGGGATTGGAAACGGAAGGTTACCAGGTATGGTGCATGGCAATGATGGAGCACATTCTAAAATTCATTCTTCTCCTGGGCCATTTGAGCAGGGGTGTGTGGGGCGGTCGCTGCTCGGTGGGTGGCATGGGAAAGAAAGGGCCTTGGTGAACTGAGGTGCCTCCTAGGGCAACGCCCCAAATAATGACTCTGCTGCAAACCCACAGGAAAATTTGGATTTGACGTCTTTGATCTCCAAATGCTCACAGATCCCATGGCAAATAGCAACCTTTCCTATTCAAGAAGTAAGGTGTCATTATAGTATGAAAAGCAGTCACACCCATTGCTCCCTGGCCTCAACATAAACCAACATCCAGGAGGCCACTCAGTGGCCACTTCGTCTCCCTCCAAATGCCACATGGTTCCTGACTGCTGCCGATAGAGCCGCTTGACTGACAATGGAGCCCAGGCCAATCTCAACGACAAAACTGTCTCAAGACCAAACCCCAACTTGACATAAAAGCCCTCTTTCTTGTTTAAAGATTAGGAGCAGGGGAGAGCCACATACCCTGGACTGCTTAACCCAGATTTTATAGCATCAATTATGCTTACAAAGGATCTTGTACATCTATTTTAAAATACATGAAATACACATTTCTGAGAATTCTGGATAGCTTTACTCTGGGAATATTTCAATGCAAACAGAGCAACTTTTTTTTTTTTCCTTTTCAAAGGAACCACACCAATCATAGCAGTGTTTTTTTGGGGTTTTTTTTCCAACTTCACTAATTTAAAGCAAATAGGTTTCGAAATTCAGTTCCCTCCTGTCATCACCCTCACTATTAAATGCTCATAGACTGCAAGATCCCTTAACCAGCAGTAACAGCAAACATTTGCCGAACATTTACTGTTTGCCGGGCACTGTGCTAAACACTTTACGCAGATACACACAGAGCCACTGCAATTCTACCACCTGGGTGGGGAAGGAACTCCACCGAGCCTGCCCATGTGACCTGGGCAAATGGCTTCGCCCTGCCAAGCCTCTTTGTTCATTTCTGAAACAATGATGGTAACAGTGTCTCACTCCCAGGGTTGATTCGAGAATGAAACCAGAGGACACATGTAAAGTGCTTAGCACAGGGCCTGGTGCACAGTGAACTCCATAACCATAAGCACAGACTAGTAAATCATCGACTCCTCCTAACATCTCCAGTGAAGTAAGTGAGGAAAAGCAGTCCGCCGGGTTACTTAGCTTTTCTCACCAGCCTCTCCCACATTGGGGCAGTACTGAGATTTGCCAACTGCTCCCTTGCCACGTGGGCCCCCTGCCTCTGAGGAGCCGGGTCCAGCCTCTGCTGCTGGTGGGACCTCCCGGTTAGCGCGGCATGCTGCACAAGCCCCCGAGTTCCACACACCAGGACTTCCTTGTCTGTCAATTGCAGAGGCAGAACCTAAGGATACTTATGTCTCCCTACTGTAAAATTCTGTGATTCACAAGGAAATAAGTTAAAACAACTTTTTCCTCTCTCAGATGGACAATGTCATTACTAGTGTTTAAAACAGAACTTTTTTTTTGGCAAGGATTCAGGAAAAGGGACACTCACATACCACCACTCCTGCTGAAGGGACTGTGAATTGGCATAGCCTTATCTGGACAGAAATATTTTCATATGCAAAGAGCCTAGAAGATTGGTTCAGAGCCTCTGAACTGTCTTCCCCATTCCAGAAATCATCTTAAGGAAATTGTTACAGGATGCTGAGAGCATGGAAGTGATGACGATTGTGAACTCCAGGATCTCCATGTGCCTGGAGCCTACCTCTCAATTCCCATGTGACCTCAGAAAGTGACTTACCTTCTGCCTGTCAGTCTCCTCTTTTGAAAAATGGGGAAAATGATAGTAACTTCCATCACAGGGCTGCTATAAGGATAAATGAGTGTGTCTAAGATCCTTAGAGGCACACCCAATGTAGTAAGCGCTGAGTCACTTGATCTACGGTATTATTAATATACAAGATGATTCACTGCAGCATTATTGATGTGAAAATTTGCAAACAACTTAAATATCCAGATACAGAGGAGCAAGCGGATCAATTATGACACACCCACAGGTTGCAATATTATGAGGCATTTAAGAAAATCACAAAATACAGTGACACAAGAAAATACTGGCGTTATAATGGTACAAAGAACTAAAAAGAAGCTGGATAGGAAAGTGAAGAGGCAACACAATTGCAAATTGAAAAAAAAAACCCACACATTTACACGCATAGAAATGCAAAGAAAAAAGATAGGAAGGAAGGAAACACACAGGAACACAAGCTGTGGTTTCCTGCTGGGTGGTGGGACTTCAGGTGATTTTTTTTTTCCTCTGATAACTTTTTGATATATTCTTAAAGTTCCATCAAAGGGGTGTCCATTTTATAAATAAAAAATGGCAATTGTGGTGGGCTTTTTTTTTTTTTTCAGGTTTCTGACTGTTAGATTTGAATGGCCACCATGCTGCCTGTAAAGAATACCACTTGCTTCAAGGTAGGGACATAAGGACACACGACCACCCAGCTCCCAGGGCTGCCTCTCAGCACAATATTCTGTGGCAGATCAAAGTATTTTTTTTCTTCCAAGGCATTTCAGAGTTTCCACCAAAAATGTCTCAACATTTTTAAGTTAATAATCATAGAAGCAGTAGAAGCTACCATTCACTGAGCACCGTTTATGTGCCAGGATCTCTGCTAAGTGGCTCAAAATCATAACTTTGTTTAATCTTCACACTTCCTGTGTGTTTTTCCCACTTGCAGGTGAGGAAATTGAGACTGCTTTACCGGACATCAAAGCATAGGAAGTGACAGAGGCAGGCACTGAACCTGGTCAAACTCATGTTCCCACCTACTAAATTACATTCCCTCCTTCCCTGAATCAAAATAGTACAAAAATGTTTTAGAGACAAGCAAATGTGTGGGATCATCAGGCCTAAAGCAAAAATAAACTGTGGAAATCTGATCTAGCCAAAGAAGTGTGAAAGAAGCTAAAGTAAGAAGTGGTCTTTTGTAACGAAGTAATTCTGGAGATAATTATTAAAACCAAAAGGTAAGCAAACAATACATTAGAAATATAGAATTATGCAGTTTTGCAATGGTTTCCCATAATCCTCTGCCAATATGGCATTAATGTAGGATACTGCACCACTCAAAAAACCTAAAGCAAGAATGGAAGATGCCCTCTTTAGCTGGCCATAAGGAATAAAGTCAGAAGCCACTTTGGAAATCCAAAATGATATATCTGTGCACTGTCGTTCCACTTATTCTGCTGATAATAGGAAATTTCAGGGACCTCTTACCGGTCAAGACAAACATTATAATTACAATAATATTCCAATAGCGATAAAGAGAACTTCTGACTTCATCTTGACTCATTTAATTCCACTTAGATTTTCAATTCCACATTTTGGCAAACATCGCTTAAAGTTTTTATAGTTGCTTAGTTGAACCACAATGTACCTTTGAAGGATTTTTGGCAATTAGGGAATGCATTGCACAGTCATCAGCCATTCTCTATGGCTGTTTAATTAGTGCTACCTCTGCTGAAGGCACAAAATTATAAGACAAAAACTGGCACCTGAACCACATGTGGAAAGGGCAATCGGGCCCCTCGTAACTATGTTTCCTGGTTAACTAGACTTAAAAAAAGAAAGCTGAGTCAACTTTGATCTTGGAGAGTTGGTCCCTGACACTGCCTTGGTGTCTTAGGACAACACAGAGCAGAATCCAGAGGCACTTACCCGCACTGCTTCAGACTTTTTGTGAAACATCTCTTCCATATTCTTTGCCAGTTTTTTCACCAGTTGGAGGCCATCGATTTCTTCTATGGCGACGTCTTTCTCATATTCTTTATATTTCTGTAAGGAGGGAGGGCAACAATAAAGGCACATGACACCAGAAAGCACCGCCCACGTGATGTCACAGCATATCTACCTACAAGGAGTTAAGTGAAAACAAAGTTATAATAGGGTTGTGTCTGTCGGATCTGGGGAGAAGGGACTGGATTTCAAAATCATTAAACCAACTAGAGAGAAATGTGACAATTAGCTCTGACTCTCTTGGAAACTTATCTGGCACCTAGGAAAAGAATAAACTCTAAAGCAAATAAACTCTTTATCAGTCATCCTCTTCAGTTAAAATCAACACTCTGTGCTTCCAATTTGACCACAGTCAACCATTCTTCTGGAGGACCGCCCCAGATTGACTAGCTATCCTGCAGCCAGGAAAATGACTAGTCCAGATGTATCACAGAATAAAAATAAAGAAATTCAACTTTTGTGGTTTTTTTTGTTTTTTTTCTTCCCTTGAACATCACTGACTTAATTTTTTTATGGTCAAAGACTTAGGGAAAAACAGTTTCAAGGCTGTGACTCTAAAGTATAATTACAGCAGGAGTCCGCAATCTATAACCCTTGGGCCAAATCCAACCCATCGCCTATTTTTATAAATAAAGTATTATTGGGACAAAACCCATACCCATTTGTTTACATACTCGATCAAGTTAAGTAGTCACAACAGAGACCAGATGACTCACAAAATCTAAAATACTTACTCTCTGATCATTTACAGAAAAAGCTTGCCAACTCCTAAACTGGGGTAGGAATTAAAGACAGTAACATGGCAGAGCATCTTACAAACACTTTATAATGACCGAGCCCTTGCTATGGATTTAGTAATTCGACTCAATTATTAAGGGCTTCCTATGAGCTCACAGAAAGGAACATGTATAATAAGTACAAAAACCATAAAAACACCACTGTACATAAGATTTCATAATTTGTTAGTCTGTTCATAAGGGACGGATTTGACTCATAGTTTACCCAAATTCTCAAAAACAATTTTTCATTTAAAAACCATCATATGCCCTGGTCGTTTATCTGTTTAAACCAGCAGTTCTCAAAGTGGCCCAAGAACTCCTGCAGAGTCCCTTCCAGGGACCCATAAGTCCTCCCTTTTTCTAACAGCACACCTATGTGAAGCCAGATTTTCTTCAAAGATTTTTAACAAATCAGAGCAGATTTAAGACAGAGGCACATATGAGAATCACCTATCTTCTCTTAAACCAACCTTAAAAAGATTTGCAAAAATGAAAACCAAATGCCACTCCTCTAACGAAATCTTTCTCTTTTGGAAAACAGAGTTATTTTTCATAAAATGTTACTTATGTTAACATGTACAGAGTTTTTATTATGTTTTGAATTAATTTTTAAATGTCTTGATTTCAATTTCTCATATGGCAAATATCAATAAACATGATCCGTACAAACAAAAGGTCTTAGAGATCCTCAATATTTTGTAAGAGTGTAAAGGGGTCCTGAGTCTAAAACGATTGGCTTAATGAGATTTAATTTTGGTCCCACTGGAAAGAAATATTGTTTACTAATAAAAACCTTCCAAATGGAGCTCCAAATACTTCTAATGTCAACAGAATCCATTCCTGTAGCTATCAAAAGGCTGGGGAACTGAAAATATTGAGGGCTTTATATCTACTGTTATTTATGGGGAAAACCTGAATCAGTTACTAACCCCTCACCACAAGCTCCTACTTAGGAAAAACAAAGGGCTCCACATCGTACCTTGGCTTTGGTGACCTTGAGAATCATTTTTGAAGTGGAAAATATAATAACATTTTAACAGCAGGATCATTTTTGAGATATAAATTTGTATTTTCTCCCCATTTCCCTTCCTAGACCTTCAAAAATGTAAAGTGAAAGGAGGCTCAGTCATGCCTTGCCCCAAGGAAGGAAGAGTGAGTGAGTGAGTGAGTGAGTGAGTGAGTGTGTGTGTGTGTGTGTGTGTGTGTGTGTGTGTGTGACAAAATGCTTCCCTTCCTAGCTTAGATTCCCACTGGGCATCTGAAAGGAAAAGATTAGAATTTGAAGACAGAGGAAGTGACTAAGGAAACAAACATAAAGAGAGCATTCCTCTGACCTCTAAGAAATCCCTAGAGTTTGGGGGCATCTGGCCAGCAGTCCCCAGGGCCCACCACCAGACATTGACAGCGTAGGAGGTGGGAATGGCAGGAAGGGCCCTGACCTGAACATTAGGCCCAAGGACTTGGCATTTCTCAGAATTAAGGCGATCCTAAACATATAAACAAAATGCTAGTCTGAACAACCTGAGTCTGCACCACAACGGACGACTCACATCTGCTATATTATTTATAAGATGCTCTGAGCTGCTCTGTGTGATCCTATAATGGACCACAAGTTGTAAATGACAGGTTTCTCCCTGCGCCCTGAAAACATCCATAAAAATCTTGTACGTTTGTCTTCAGAGTCTCTTGAGTGCATCTTACCTGGAAAACCAGTACTCCTTCTAGCCCTCCCCTGCTCCTCAACAAGGGTGTTCTGGTTCCCCAAGACAAGGAAGCTGCACCCTCTGTCTGAGCCCCCAGGGCTTACCCCTCCTGGCAAGGTAACTTGTGTGGTCTAGGGGGTGAAGACAGGTCCTCATGGTCCCCCACTGGCCCACACTGGACACTTACAGGACTTCTCCAGGTGAACTTGTGGCAGAACAATTGCGATGTTACAACACAAGGAACATGCAAGCATTGCAGCTACATTGTCCTACGGTTCTCTAGGTGACCTCCCCATCCCTTGGGAGGTTGGCTGGGTTGGTCTGGAATGTGGGAGGCCAGCCAGCCCAAGCCTGGCTCAAGCTAACAGCGTCCTCTGCTGTATGAATAAAACTTCAGTGACAATCACTGGAAACTTTCCCTAAGTTCAAATGAAAGCCAATGTCTTTGGAGCCAAAAATCCTGGGGGTCCTCTGCTGCCTGCCAGATGTGCTCCAAAAGCCAGCAGCTGAGGCCAGCTTATAGCCAAGGCTGATTCACCACCAAAAATACAAAGTTCAAAAAGTGAGTAAAACAAAACAAAATGAATGTCAGTCTAATATTTACAGAGTCAGTGAAATCAATCTCTGTCTTAAGTAATTCGGTAACTAAAGGTGATCTAGACGCTTAAGATAAAGAAAACTAAAATGGATTTCACTTAGCCTTTCCTAGAATCTTTTGGTTTTTATATAGGGGCCATTACTCTGAACTGTCTCTGTTAGTTACATGGGTTCCTCCTCCCCCAATGGACTTCTAAAAGGGAATCAATTTCATTAATTCTCACCGTCTCCCAAGTTGTCAATAAGATCCTGCTTCATCGTCTCTTCTGAGTCTGCTCTGTGAGAAGGAGCCACTGGCTTTCTGCAGGGTTGTCAGTCTCCCAGGACTATTTGTGCCTGGTGAACTAGCTTACCAATCACAACATGAAGCTCTTTGCCAAGCCAAGGACTCCAGATCTGGGACAAACACAGCAGTTCGCTGGTTCCATTCTTCTGCCAACCTAAGTCTTCTCCCTTCAGGACATGTGACGATGGTCCTCTTGGCCAATGAACCAAGCCCAGTCTCCTTTCTCACCACCCCGGGGAAGTGATCCCATAAGGAAAAAACACTCTGCTTTTCAAAATGTGTTAATGCCTGTTGGAATCAGGTCAAAACAACGTAATGCCTTACTCTTACCAGGAAATGTTACACTTTGCTGGAATCAAAGGATTTTGAAGAACAGAGAGATTAACCCAGTGATAGCCATTAATCAACCCCAAGCCTCTAGCAGCTTAGAATGGTGATATACATCAAAACCTTCAAAAATGTGCCTACAGGATGAAACCAAGCAATGTGACCTCCAGCAACTGGATAGAGTAAGCTACAAAGGCACAACTGAGTTCCACACAGGCATCCCCGATTGTGTAAAAGAATGCAGGAAATGTGCAGACAGCATGAGACAGACAGTAATCAGTGACTTTTTATTTTCAATTACTAATCTGCATCCATGCGCACACACATTAGCACACACATGAACACACCGCTAGAACGACATGCCAAGTGTTCAAAGCTGGCTGTGCAATTAGAAATGGATTTTTATCTTTCCTTTTATTTTTTATTTTGCTTACCTGAATTTTCTAATCTTTATAATAAACATACTATTTTGGAGATTAGAAAAATGTAACAGTTGTGGTTATATGTAGAATAGCATATGGGCACCTAGTAAACAGATTCCTTGAGGAGAATGTGTCCCGATTAGAATCTGTGTAATTAAGCACATGTCTTCATTAGTAGAGCCCAAGCAAGTCAGTATAACGAGTCCTCCTCGGTGAAGCCGAGGCCTAGCGCGGTGCCGGGAGCTTTTCACGTGTTAATTAATCTAATCCTCACAACTACTCTGAGAGGTTGGCATTACCCTATGTTGCAGATGGTGAACTGAGGCACAGGGAGGTTTAGTCAACTGTTGAAAATCAAATGGATCAAGTGAGTTTTAAACCTAGCAAGGTCTAACTTCTAGCCACTTGGTCATTTGAACTTGGGGTGTAAAGGACTGACTAAATATTCACAAGCCTGTTTCAGAGGGACCATTTTACCGCCATAACAGCCCCTGTTTCATCGATTTTCTAGCCAACAGCGGCTTGGACTCGCCAAGAGAGTCAAATGTCAAAAACCGGAGACATGGTTAGTTAACATGGGCTGTAGCTGCTCACCAGGCTGCCAAGTTAGAAGCCACGAAGCCAGGCCACACTGGATGTTACAGGAGTGAACACTGTCCCTCCACAGGGCCACAGAGGCCTCAAAGGAGCAGACACAGCTCCTGATGATAAAAACACCTGGGGAGAGAGGGAGCCCACTCTGAAGGTGGCCCTGAAGCCTTAATTATAAATCATTCCATGGTTGTGTTTGGGCGACAAATCATCTTGTTCTCCAAGGTACCAACAAGCGCTGGAGGCAGAGTCCCCAAGTTCCTCTCCCTCCAGCCTCCACACAGCTGCACAGGCAGCGGTGCTCTGTCTTCTGGAGCTTCAAGGACCATGCCGACAACTACTTTATGCAAAAACAGGTGTCCTTCAACTGGGAAAAGGAGTTAGGAAAGGATCAGCAGGTCCCTGCAAACATGTAACAGGAAGGAGAGGGGAAGAAGAACATGGAAGAGACATCATGCCCCCTGATTACAGATTCAGTCCAGTCTGGACTGGAATCCTATCTCCAGCGCTCCATTTATTTGCACCGCTAGCATTTATTTTGTGTCTCTGGTATGCCAGGCAGGGTACTAGACACCAAGCACAGTGAGGAAAGCAAAATGGAAGAAAGCTGGCAGTCCAATAGTCAGGAGTGTTCTGATGAGTAAACAGGCAAAGATACCATGCAGTGGTAGGTGGCAGCACCTGGTGGGAGTGGTCAAGGCAGTGACTGCCATTTGGCTGGACCTTTACAAGACGACTGAGTTGGGAAGATAGGAGACACTATAGGGGGTAAGCAAGCCAGGCAGAGGGAGAGGCAGGTATGGAGGTCCAAGGACAAGAAGCTGCCTGGGCTAAAAGAACTACCCCTATTCCACTTCATTGGCACACAGAGGGTCACAGTGGGGGACTCCTAGTAAGAGATGAGGTCTAAGCAGTGGGCAGGGCCCAGCTATCAAGGGCAGTGTTCTAGGGTTAAGAGTTTGGACCTTATCCTGATTTGGGGAGGAGACTGGGGGGTGGACACAGCCAGAGCCATTGAAGGTTTATAGATGTTGAGACTCAATGCCTGGATGTGTCCTTTTGCAAACCTTAATGTGCAGAACGGGTAGGAGGGAGTTGAAGCTGGGTGGAGACAGTAGTTGGAGGCTGGAGCAGCCAAACTTAGAAGACAGCAATGGGAAGAAGCCAGTAGGGTCAAGGAAGGAGAGGCGGGCTCTCTGGGAGCCATGCAGCAGTAGGGTGGTCAGACGCAACAGCCGTTTGGGAGGGCGGGTAGGGTCATTTTGAGGAAATCACTTAACCTCCTGGTCCTCAGTATCCTCTTTCAGAATGCCAGAGATAATGACGTCCATCTTCCAGGGCTGCTCTGGATGGGTCCTGGGAGGACATCGGTGAAAGTCCCCTGCACAGTGCCTGCACGTAATGGGCCACTCCAAATTCTTGTGCTCCCCCGATTTTCCCTCTTGGCATTTCTGCTACAGAGGATTCTAGTAAATGTATTTTCATACTAATGCCTTCCTGAATGGAAACCCTTAATGTGAGAGACAAACTCCAACCAGGCGGTTGATGATGCCGCTTCACTCTGCTACCCCTGTCCCCAGCCTGCGCCCTCCCCCCCCCCACCACCCCCGGCTTGGGGCAGTAGCCGAAAATGCCTGAGCAACACAGCCTGTTAAAACACAGGCTTTAGCCAAGACCAGAGCCCAGGCAGCGCACAGCCCTTCACCAAAGCAAATCTCAGTATTCATGACACAGGAGGCAGGGGAGTCTGAACAACTTTTTATTCCCTCTGTCTCAGGAGAACATCTGAAGCTTCCATCCCTTCTGTTCGCAGAATCAGCATTTGGCAAGAAATCTTCTGATGGGCCAAGAACATTTATCATTTGCGAAGGGAGACACAGAAATGCATTATTTCTACAGCATCTATTTTGCCAGATCATTTCACACAAACACCAGGAAGAGAAAGGCACTGCTTCACTGTCAGAACACTTAATGCTGTTCATACACTGGGGTCATTTTTCTCCTACGTGATAACCGCATATCTAGGAGTGAGTCGCCTGGAACCGCCCCCAGAGAGCGGCTCCAGTCAGGAGACTTCTGACCAATCATAATTAATTGGGATGAAAGCCAAACATGAAAGAGGTGCTCTGAGTACACTCAGCACCAACAAAAACAAATGCCCTCTGTAGAGAGTGGGTGCAGGGAGTACCATTAGCTAAAGAGCTGGTGCATCTGCACATGGTCTCTTGGCCAAATTTTTCATCAAAAACTGAAATTCCATCTCACAGTCTGCATAATTAAATCACTGGATGAGGATTGAGAGAAGCCCTAGAGAAGGACCAGCCCATCTCCAGGTGAAAATCCCGGGGGCTTGCCTAAAAGCCCACAACTTAGAAGAAACTGGTCTGCTTTTCCATCCCTCCTCTAAGCCTCCGGTGCTTCCCTTGGAATCCCTGACCCAGGTCCCTAATAAAATCTGTTCCTGGGAAAGCACCTTGGAGACGAGCTAAGCCCAGAACCCTTACAGGCGGCTTGTTATGTAAGACCAGAAGACGCCTCCTGGTCTTCCCTTAAGGTTCACTGTTCAGTCTGATTCTCATTCCTACAAGCTGTAACATAGCCAAAGGGCAAGAGGTAAGCTCATCAAACCAATTATTTAAGTAAGGATTACACCAACACAAAAAGCAACCTAACTGAAGTCATTTCTATTTTCATTCGTGCAACAAATATTTACAAATCACCTACCAGGTGCCAAATGGGTGGGGAGCGGAGGGAGACTACTGGCAAATACACATGTTCCCTTGGGTATAAAGAAGCTAATTTTGGGTTCACTTTATTAAAAACCAGTAATAAGTTGGAGCAGAGCTGCATGGATCATTTCAATCTAAACTTGAAGTCTGATAACCCACATGGTCATTCTGTGTTTGTCTCCACCTGAGGTCACACCTGTCTGCACGGCAGGTAAATCACTTCTGCCAGAGGCAGGAGAGTGTTGTGTCTTCTACTGAGGGTCTAGCAGTCTATAAACCACAGACACGTTTTCTCCTGGAGTAGGGAGGGGTGAGTGCCAGGTATTGTGGGCAATCCAACAGGTCTATAAACATTGAACACCTGGCCTGGAACAGGGAAGATATCATAGTCAACAGGTAGGAAGAGGGACCCAGGAAGGGATGTAAAACAATGAATGCGCCCAGGCTCCTAGAAAAGGGAAGCGTGGGAAGCAGATGCAATTCCCTGCCTCCTGTGAGATGAAGTTGATGAAGCACCCTATTAATGTAACGAGACAGTCATGCGCCATCACAGGAGGTGGCTGGTAAGCAGGGGCAGGACATCTCTGACCAAGGTCTGAAGGACAGTGGGAATGAAGGAAGGTGGGGGATGGAGTGAGAGTGGGAGGAGGCAGTCTCTTTAGATTGCATGTGAGCCCCTTCCATGTACATGCACATGGAAGCATGCATGCCCCTCGAGCATGGACAAAGGGATGCGCTTCCTATTCTGTCTTCTCTATCTTATTCCTGGTAAAGAGGGCTGGCTGACCAGGATGAGACAGGTCAGAAAGAATCCACCTGGATTTTGCTGGAAGGCTATTGACTTGGGGCCTGGGAGCAGCATCCTTTTTGGCTTAGACTCTCTGGCCAGGGTTAAAGTCAGGGGAAGATCAACAACATGTATTCCACTTTCCGGGCAATTCGGCGGGGTGCTAAGACCAGGGACTCTCCACCCAGATGTACTAAGTTCAAGTCCTAGTGTCACCACTTGCGAGCTATGCGACCCGTCGCTGAAACTCCACCAGCTTCCTTTCTTTCATCAGTGAAGTGGACAGTACCAGACCTCGCACTGCTGTTGGGGAGGTCAAAGGAGGTCAAGTGTGTCGAGTTCTTAGCCGGATGCTGGACACCAAGTATGGAAAACTGGTGGTGATGACGGCAAAAGGTGGTGATAAATTCTGACACATGTTCTATAACTTCTGAAAAAGGTCCCTATCTTGTCTCAACAAGAAGAAACTCTTAACCAACGTTCAGAGCCTCACAGATGAGCTAGCTCTGAATGCTGCTTTAGGCAATGGCAGTTTCCAAATACCTTCACAAGGCACTGAGGAGTCTTCTTTGAGGATGGCTCCCTTCTGGCAGAAATCGGATACTAGAAGCCTGTATCTGTGTGTGTGTGTGTGTGTGTGTGTGTGTGTGTGTGTGTGTGTGTGTAGGGGGAAGGCGGGGATGACAGTTTTTAGATATGTTACTAAAGATGTTGCCATAAAAACAAATCATCTACAATTTTTGGATTCTCTCCTTATAGGCAGTGTCATTTTCTTATTATGACATACATGTACTTAGTATTCCTCTCGGCTCAATTATTGCGTACAGGAGTTCACTTCAAAATATAACACTCCAAAGCAATTATGTTTCCAAGTAAATATACTTCTAAATCCTTTAAGCTGATGTTAGAAATGCTTCTTCTTACCCATAACAATGATAAACCTAACTAAATTCATGCAACTCTAGGTCACAAAAGAATATTTTTCTGTTTGAAAATGTAAAGTGCCATTTTGTACTAATAATTCTGTTTCACACAGGTATGCTGATCAAGTGTCTCCAAGGTCAAAAAAAAAAAAAGAAAAGAAAAGAAAAACATCACCCACTATTAATACAGTGCTCTTTCAGATCTAGTTAAGTTTGAAGAAAATCCTCGAAGAATGCACTTTTTCCCTATCAAAGCCATCAGAACAGGAGACAATCTGCACAAGAAGAAGAGACCTTGTTTAGAAATGACAGAAGAGAGAACAGGACATGGCACTAAATTACAACCCAAAGAACCGAGAGGGGGCTGGGAGCAGCTGGGCTCCACTTGTGCAGAGATGTGGCAAATGGACGCCACTCCAGGAAACTGGACTATCTGCTGTACATAGTTCTTACTCTGTGGGGTGAGAAGCATGGACACAGACTGCCATTGAGGGCAGAAGTTACTAAGAAGTTCCAGGTAGTGGGGAAGGAATGGTGTGGCCTAAGTAACTTCTCAGGGTGCCTTCTGGTACTCACCTCGAGAGAGTCACAAGAATTAGCAGGGTCCCTGGAGCCCTTGTTCCCAGCCAGCTCTTTAGCTGGCCCTCCTAAGTCACAGAGCTCCAGGGAGACTGCTCTTCAGAGCAGGTGGCTTGGCTATGGGTGGTCTCTGACGGGTTTTTACTACTTCCAGATTGTCAGGTTCTGAATTAACAGATGAGTATCTCTCCTCTCCCTGTTTTACTGTCTACACTCTGTTTAAAAAAAAAAAATCTTGATGTCTCATAAGCTTTTACTGTTCAACATAGTCAATTGAACAAATGCCACTGAAAATTTTAGTTCTGTGATGATAAAACTGAGTGTGGATGTTACATTCGATCCCTGTTTTATATCAGGGAAATTAAGTCAGAGGCAAGCTACTACACCAGCTGTTGACATAACCATCCTTGCCCTAGCGCGGCGGCATAACATACTGCTTGAAAACTGAGGAATTCATCTGTCTACTGAACAAAAGCAAATGGTCTCAGCGATTATCAACAAAAAATCCAATTCCTGGGTATTTTCTGGATTACTGCATGGAGGATCTGAAGCTCTGAAATGCAAACATTTATGCCATACATACATCCTCACAACACTAAAAGCCAAAATAATGAGTCCATGTGTGTTAGAGAAGAAAAATCTCATTATACACATTTATTTAATGTTTTATGTACACTAACCAATTTAACTACAGCCCGACTGCAAATAATAAAACATTACTTTACAAAGCCTGCGTTACTTGATATAGATTATTTTCTGCAGGCCACTTTTTTCAAACACATTTTTCTGATATTTCAATTTAAAATAATTCATCTGTCCTGCTCCCTAAGGATCACAGGGGATAAAATAACAATATATTATTATTAATAATAGAACCAGCATTTATTGAACACTTACTTTGGGTCAGACAGATATTATTTCCCCCCATTTTACAGGTTAGGGAACTGAGGCACAGAGAGATTAGGTTAACTTATCCAAGGTTACACCACCAGTAAGTGGTAATATTAGAAGGAACACAAGCTAATGTAATATAAATATCCCCAAATCTAAGTGGATTCACACAACAAAAGTTTATTTCTTGTTCATGTAACCATCCCATGAGGAGGATCCTTGTTATCAGACAGCCTTCCACACAGTGATTCAGGGACCCAGGATTCTCCTGTTGTGTGTCTCTGCTCTCTGTTCAGGCCTCAGAGCCTTCTGCCTTCAGCCAGCAGATGGGGGAAGAGGAAGTGGAGAAGGTACACCTGCTTCTTGAACTCCTTGGCGTGGAAGCGGCATGCATCAGCTCTGCTCACATTCCACTGGCAGTAACCAGCCGCATGGCCCAACCCAGAGTAAGAAAGCCTGGGAAAGGGAACTGGTGGCTGGAGAGCCATACCCCGGATCTAAGTCAACACTACGGAAATAGATGCTTAAATCATCAGGGGTCTGTGCTGCTGTCACAGAGCCAGGACTCGAACCCAGGCAGCCTAGCCCCAGAATCCATGCTCTTGAGTGCCACACTTTAGTATAAAGGTTTGATAAAGTGTAGACAGATGAAACCTCAGATTAAAATCTGGCTAGGAAGGATCTGCAAGATGGATACTTTAGAACTGGCGCAACCAAGTCATATGCTACAGAAAGGATAATAAGACCCAATCACTTGTATGTGTAATTATGGTCAGGATCAGATGTTAGAGGCCAAGTTACCGCAACACAGAAAGGAATACATTATAAACAATTCTTAGACCTTTTGTATGATTTCCTTAATCCCAGCTCAAATAAAACTGCTATTTGATTAACATCAATGACCTTCTCTAGCATGCAATATTAGTTGCCCAGGCCCCAGGCCAGTTAATTGGGTTAACGAAAGTCTTTTTAGTTCTATATCCAAGATGTCCTGGACATTGAAGGCAATCAATGAATAAGTCTGCGAGATGCATAACAAGCTGAGAGCTAATACTATATGCAGCTGCTCAAATACTTACAGAGCCAAAAGCTGAAATGAGTGTTAGGACCATGCATCTGAATGAATCTTTAACTCTATCAACTCCAAACTGAACACACAGACACCAATTTATGGCACTGCCAGACCCTAGCTTTTTGTTGGGGAATGTAGAAAATCATGGTCACGTCATGCCTAATAGTGATGAACTCACCCACCTCCTGTGAAAAGGAACAGCTGAAGGCTAAGTGAGTCTCCCTTCTCGTGTTGGGAAGAGTCTGTTCCCTACTGCTGATATCAAGAAGCTAAGAAAAATGATCCATAACATCAGCATCCTTCATGGCAACATCCCCTTGCCTCACGTTTGCCCACAGGTGCTCTAAGAGTTTGCAGCCGATGACCCCTCCCATTTTACCTGTCATAAACAGTACCAAAAAGTGAAGGCATTACAGCCAAGGCACCCCTATGCTGAGATGCGAAATAATCTGAGCCTTCTAAGAATTTAAATGTCAGCAACTTCAGAATCTAATGACATTTTTTTTACATACTTCACCAAGCCTAGAACACTAGACTTCTACTACCCAATATATTTTAAATCACAGTATTAGAATCTGAAAGGAATTTACAAATAATCTACTTCAGAAGCCACAAACTCAAATGCCTGCAGAGACCAGACAGGTCATACAAGTGAGGGAATGGAACCAGTCTGGGGCCTGTGGCAAATAGCAGCACTTCTGTCCCATCCTAAATGGTGGCCACTTTTTGGCATCTGCTGATCTTCATGAGTGAGGGGCGCACTAATCCTCCATTTGTTAAGAGAAGCCAGAAAACTGTGTTTTTATGTGACATCTCCCATTGAGTCCCTTTCTTTGAACATTCTGGGGCCCAGATACAAAATGTCAGTATACATCTTTCTCTTTGTTCATCTTCACATGAGGAGGCCGAGACAGAATAACATGGGTTCGTGTCTCACCCAAGGCAGTGAAGTGCTGGGCAGTGTGTGGACTGTTCCCAGGCACCTATTACTAACCCTTGAACCAGGCACTGCTGTGATCTCCATCAGAATGTGAGTCTGAGGCACCAGCTCCGGCCAATAGGGGACAGATGCCCACCTGGCTCATCAGGGTCCCAGCCCGGGGGCAGATCCAGGGCCCTCCTCACCATTCATGTTCCCTGGCCATGCAGGGGCTCAGAACTTAAAGCTGTCTCCCCTAGAAACTGCCATGTATGACCAAAAGCACTTGGTTCCTCATGCGTTTGGGGCTGCTAGGCATAGAAACGGGACCCTGAAGTCAAGAATTCTGAGTAGATCGAGAGAAGCCCACACACTACTCTTGAAATAGGGTTTTTCCTATGGTGGTTTGAAAATCCCTCGTGTCCTAGGAAATGTTATCTAATCTCTCTCTTCTCTTCTCTCTCTCTCTCTCTCTCTCTCTCTCTCTCTCTCTCTCTCTCTCTCTCTCTCTCTCTCTCTCTCTCTCTCTCCCACACACACACACACACACACACACACACACACACACACAAACACTCACTCACACAATCACACAATCACTATGCTACCAGTATTTTTTTCTCCTAAAATGTACTTAGGAAATTAATCAATATATCCACCTTATTATAATTATCATGCTATGATATGCCTTTAAGATGGGAATTTGGGGGAGTTCAGAAAGGAGGGTGTTCTGGCATTTGGTGAAGTCCTTGGACCCTTCTCAGAATGATATTTAAATGCAAAAAAAGTGAACACCTAGGAAGGAAACCCATTACATTGAAATTCAGTTTTCAAATGTCCAAAACATACATTTGTGCTCTAGTAATGTAGGTGTTTCTTCATCCATGCATTAAATAACAAGATCTAGTGGTTAGTATTAGCTACCATAATCTTTGGAGTTGAGGGTGAGCGCCAACAGAAAGGAGGTACCTGCATTGACTAAGACATGACATGAAAACACCCGTGATTTCTGCTGGTGACAAAGGCACAGGCACTGCTGAGCCTTGTTACCTACAGGTGTAAGATAAAATAATAAATTTCAGTTAGAGGTTAGTGAAAATAGAAGACATAATGTTTTTCCCACCTTGGTTCATGGCCCCCTGAATTCTCACCAAGGCTGTGGACACAGGTTAAGCACCCCTATGTATTATTACCCAGGAACAGCAAGAGGTCCCAGAAAAGATGTGTGAACCATGACAGGGTATCTGCCCCCACTCACATGCAGCATCAGGATGTTCAACACCTGTTGATGACTGCTGGTCTGTGTCCCATGTACTGTCTGATCATTAGCATATATTTCCAATCCAATTTAAGGTGTCTGTATAGTAAATGTACAATATATCAAATTATGGACATTTTCTGCAATAATTTTGGCAGATGGCTTTGCTGTCTATGTTATGTGTAGATTATAGCTCATAAGTTTCTCTGGGTGCTCTGTCAATAAGTAATAATTTCTCAAGTGGATCATGGAAGGGCAAACACTAAACTAAAAAGAATATCTCAAGTCAGGGTCTTAGAGCCAAATTGATGGGAACTATAATTTTTCCCCCTATGTAGTAGAATTCTACACAAAGAGCATACATTCATTATTATTTGTAAAAATATATAAAGTCAAATTCAAAGAAATTTAGTAATCACTGATATAAAAATGTAATAAGTGCCTCTTAATGTGCAAAGAAGAATGTGGCTAACTCAAAAGGCTTACATTTGAGAAATGAATGAAACAGCCCATCCAACAAGCCTGGCTGTTGTCTACAGCTACTAGATGACTGTATCAAAAAAGTATTTCACCCAATGTATGTACAACTGTATATTATCATAGAAGTCTGCTCCTGAAATAATGCTAAGTGAAGTGCATTGTATTTATAACTAAAGCCATGTAAAAGCACAGAGCAAAAGACACTGAGAGGGACACAACAAAATTCTGACCATGGCTGGGCTATGGTGGCAAAACTTTGGGTGGATTTTTTTCAGTTTTCTAAATTGTTTTCTGTGATATTGCTTTTCAAATGGGAAAAGTAAAGTCTAAGGTGGAGAAAAATAGAAATGTAAGCGTGGGGATTCAAATCCAGGCAGGCTAGCTCCAGAGCCCATGTTCTGGCCTCCCCAATAGCTCCTAAAGTAGTTGAAGGTCAAATGAGACGTTTTTACTTATTATTCAAGCAAAATATTCTCACCATAGGAGGAATAATCAGAAGGTGGATATAAGCAAATAGAAGAAAACAAAAACCCTTAATCCCGTTTCCCCAAAATACCATGGGTTAGCCTTTGATATATATCCTTATAGGTTTTGTTTATTTTTTAAATGTAAGATTATACATGTAATTGTTTTTTTATAATCAAAGTGAGGTCATTTTATACATGCCTATGGGCTATATTTTCCAATTATTTCCCCAAGAAGCTTAAACACAGAATAGTTCATCTTTCAGATCACCAAAATAACGAAGGTGACTATTCAAATGTCCTACAACCCCAGGGCCCTGACACCAATGACCTGGAACCCTTGGGACAGCCTTGGTCAAGATAACAAAACACAGGCTTCTCATGAAAAAGAGGGACAGCACATTTTGAGCAGTGGTTCTCACCCAGGGACTATTTTGTCCCCCAGGGACATCTGGAGGTATGTTTGGTTTTCACAATGGCAATGGAAGAGGAGGAGGAAGTGCTACTGGCATCTGGTGGGTGCAGGCTAGGGTTGCTGCTAAACATCCCACGAAGCACAGGCCAGTCTCCCACAACAAAGAATTATCCAGTCAAATATGTCAAGGTGCAGAAGTTGTGAAAGCCCAGGTAAGAGAATCATTTTCAACATCGAATGCACATAACACAAATCCTAATGACCACCAAGCCCGATCTCCCTCCAAAATCTGAACTTCCGTTCAAGGCAACTTGGACAAGGGGCTCTGGACTCTTCCAGGGAGAGCCTCCTGCAGCCCGACTGCTGGGCAGCATTGAGAAACAGACTTTCTTAACTTGAACTCACTCTGCCTCCTTGTAATGTCTGCCCTTAGAACCCAGTTATGCAGACCAGTTGTACAGACCAAGTCTCATCCTGCCTTAAAATATTTTAAGAGAGAGATGGAAGAGGCCATCTGGCATAGGTTAAGAGCATGGACTGCCTGGATGGGAATCCCAACTGCAACACTTACTGGCCATTTACTCTCCATGGGTCCTTGGAGAGGGTGTCACAGACATCCTCTGCCTCAGTTTGCTCATCTAAAAAATGGAGGTAATAATAACAACGAACTCATGGGGTTGCTGTGAAGATGACATGAGTTTCTATACACAAGTGCTTAAAGCAGTGCTTGGCACCATCTGCCACCTTTTGTTTCAGGATAAATATATCCCCATGGGTCCTCAGGACCCATTCCCCTATCTGTCTCTGTTCCTCTTCAAACCCGGAGCCTGCATCTTCCGACCACACCCCTGAGGTTGGTCTGATCACTGCAGGGCTCAGTGCAACTCTGTCATCTCTACACTCCCCATCAGCATCCATCACTGCACCCTGGAAAGCATCAGCTCTGGGGCAGCTGTTGGCCCCACCACATTTCATGGGCCCAGGTAGGAACAGAGCAGGAATACTAGGAAACAGGTGAGCTACACAGGGACAAAGATTCAAGAAACCTCCAGAGACAGGCAAATTTTTAGGTCAAGGCTTCTTGGAGGAAACTGTCCTTCACATGGGTTCTTGGGGTGAAGATCTACAAATGGTGGGGAAAAAAAAAGAGTTCCTGGATTCCTGGAGCAAAGAACATGAAGTCACTAACAAGGTTTGACAGTAGATGAGCTTACTTTTCACCCCAAATCAATCATGATAGGAACTAACAATATCTGAGCACTTCCAATGAACTCATTGAGTATTTCATGCAGCATTGCCATCTCATAACAACTCTAGAGATGCATGCTACTCCTGACAAGTAAGACAGTTGAGGCTCCAGGAGCTAACACCTTGGGTGTGGATATCATAATCTGAAAGCTCAGAAGGGCCACCAAACTGCACAGACTCCAGCAACACATTTCATAGCACAGTGCATATACGTGAACACACTCTCCCATGAAAATTAGACTTTTGGAGATGGCCCCAGGGAGAGATTTCATACATGAAATTCTTCGGTACAATGAGGAACTTGTCTCAATCAATTTCTTCTCAGGAAATAAACCAACAAAATCCATTAGGAAATCAAGTATAATTAGAAGAAAACCATTATTTCAACAAGATCATGACATTTTTCAGGACAGTCTATAGATTCAAGTCAACTATGCATTGTCTTCCTCAATAAATATTTATGAAACACTATCTGTCAGATACGATGTTAAGTGATGGGACTGCTCCAGAGATTAAAAACAATATACTCTGTCCCTCAAAGAGCTTAGAGTCTATTAAGGAGATATTAACCAAATAAAAGCAAGGAACACACATATCATTATGCACCATGACAAGAAGCACCGAGTGCTATGACTCCAACAAGGGAGACCCAAATTAGATTGAGAGAAAAGGCCTCTCTGAGGAATTGCTGTTACTAAAGAGACTGAAAGGATGAGTTGAGAGGAGACAAGGAGACTAAAGGCAAAGGGAATGCCCACACCTGAGCTAAGGGGACTGCTGAATAAAGACAGCACTGAAAATCAATGAGATTATTCACAGTAACAAAGGGCAGAGATAAAAGGGTGAGGTGACAGCAGGAGAGGAGGGAAGACAAGTCCCAGAACCAACCCCAGGTGTACACCTGTATGTACCACTAGATGGAGGAGGAAGAGAGAAATGGATGAAAGAGGAGTAGACAGACAGGAGAGGGTGAGGTCATGAAAATCAGGCACAAAAGACCAATCCGGCCTGTAGCTCACAGGGACGGGGGCACAGTCTCCTCCTATGTGATTAGATTTTTGTGAAAGGCTATCTCATTTTGAGTACTGAAAACTACTAAAAGGTCCTGGTAGATGGGGGAGTGAGTGTACGGATGAAGAGAGCATGCTCGGCAGCCCCAGTGCTTTGGGCGAACAGTCTGCACAAATTAAACTCAAGATCGAGAATGAGAGGGTCCCCCAAGTGCTGTTTCCATTCTGCACTTGGGGTCCTTCAGGATTTTTCCACGGAAACTTAGTAATGTTCTGAGAAACACATTCTGCTAGAAAAAAAATCACTTTCTAAGTGCCAGAAAGACATGGTAGAGAATCCTCTCCACAAATCAAAGTTGTTTTTAAAACAGACTCCTGAGCTCTACCAACCGCTTCCAGATCTCTGTTCCTTAGCTCTCACAGAGATTTAACTCCCCAGAGGGTGCACATCCGTGTTACTGCACCTGAGAGATGCTAGAATTGTTCTCAGCAGAGAAACTGTAAGGCTAGAAGCCTTGACTGAAAGATTTTACCAGGGAGAGGAGAGTGCATTGCACACAGCTTTGATATAAAACTGAACACAATACTAAGAGTTTTCAGGAAATCCGAGCTTGGTGCTTTTAGACCTGGAATCAAAAAAGTGACAAAGGGAGATAAGAACTGTTCACATTGCCTATTTGTTTCACAAGCATTTGCAGTTCAATTTTAAGAAAGTATTTTCTTTGTGTCCCCTAAATTACATATTCTGTAATCTACGCTAAATCTGCATAAGGAATCATAAACAATGGGTCAGGTGGGAGACATATGTCTGCTTGAGTCATGACTCATGTTTTCCGAACATGGGATGATTCAAAAGCAATATAGTTCCAAGGGAGCCATCCTCCTCCTCTACCCTCCTCCCCAAAATGTGTGTGTCCACATACGCACATGTGCATGCTGTTTCCGGGGTACAGTGGGATACATTTGAGAAACAAAGACAACTAGAACAAGCACAGGAAATTAAGGACTATTTCAGTGGGGAGACTAGCCAAGCTTTGTTTGGAAAACCCTAACTAATAAATGCAGTATCTCTGCAATTTTAATAATATTCAATAATCCCTATTACAATTATATCTGTATAATCCTATATAATTATTATATCTGTAATTATAATCTGTGTATTTGTTAAATATGATTTCCTTTTTCCTTTTCCTATCTTTGAACATAAATAATTACATCTTACTATAAAGAAACCCATTCACCCAATGGACCATCAAATGTAAGAATTGATGACAATGACATTATTGGTAATCCTTGTGCCTAGAAAGCAGCATAGTCAAAACCAAATATATAACCAAACACCCATTTCCTATATTAATAGAAAGAAAGAGGCATGAATAAAAAATAATAGTGAGGGATTGAAATTAAGTCAGGGGGTGACACACATGATTTCTTTTGTCTTCTAACAACCCCCACCCCCTTCCCATTCTACAGCACAGCCTATACCCTAAAGGCGAAAAAGCTATAGATCATCAGAAAATCAATAATCCTTTGTGAATTAATGAGTCAAACAATCCAACCCAACATTCTCTGGAAGGGCAGATACAGAAACCCAGATGAGGGTGATTTCAGAGAACAGGCCATGTGACAGAGATTGCCTGTGGCATTTTCTACGTCAAGTCCATCACCTGGCAACAGGACATCACATCCTATAATACTTCCATCAGGTAAACTGCCATGTACTGATGTCAACAGACAAAATGAGTCCCAGAACACTCCTCTGAAACCAACAGAAATGCATTCATGGAATTCAGGTGAAGTGCAGGGAGGTAAAAGTGAAATGAACAAAAATCTAATACAAGGCTCTTATTCAAAGAACATCCCGATTTTAAAAAAAAATGATTTTTAGCTTCTATTCAAAACTATTCTCATTGTTTTAAACTAACTCCTTTCATTAGAGGGAAAATCCTTTGAAATACTAAAGTAGAAAAAAAATGCATCTGAGACATACAGAGACAAATGCTGAGAATGAAAGCGGGCTGGCAGCCTTTTTATAGGATCTACATCATTCCATGTTCATCAGCCATAAGATTCTCACTGGGAGCATAGCTTCACTAGGGAAAAATCAGCAACAAAGCACAGGTTTCAATTACCAAATATTTATCTTCCAAATAAATCTTGTGTCTTCTAACCCTTACAGAAAATCGATTTGTTAATTCACTTCTGTTTCATTCTATAATGTCTCCTTTTGTTAATCCTCTTTCCCTGGGGGACTCCTTTCAAATCTTGTCACTTATCCTTCACTGAAAAGGTTCCCTTTTCTGAATTCAAGGTGAATTGTACTTAATAAACGAGCCCTGAATTTATCTGCCTTTTCTTGCATTCATTTAGTGTTCCATGGTCTCTCTCATTAATTGAATGTTTTTTTAGTGGTTCCATTTCCTTGTTATTACCATGCTTCCTTTAATCCATTCATCTTTCATTAAACATGGGGGGT
>NW_017731846.1:172695-177403 GCF_001890085.2 Hipposideros armiger
GAGAAGAGAAGAGAAGAGAAGAGAAGAGAAGAGAAGAGAAGAGAAGAGAAGAGAAGAGAAGAGAAGAGAGGGAGGGACTAAGAGAGGGAGGGAGGGAGGGAAGGAAGGAAGGAAGGAAAATATGAATAAAATGGCAATAATTACATATCTATCAACAACTACTTTAAATTTAAATAAATACTTTAATTGGGTACCTGAATGGATAAGAAAACAAGACTCTTACATATCCTGCCTTCAGGAGACTCATTTCAGACTCAAAGACACACACACAGACTGAAATGAAAGGGATGTAAAAAGGTATTTCATGAAAGTAGAAACAAACAAAAAGCTGGGGTACCAATACTTATACCAGATAAAATAGAGTTTAAAACAAAGGCTATAAGAAGAGGCAAAGAAAGACCCAGTAATCCCACTTCTGGGTATTTATCCAAAGAAACCCAAAACACTACTTCAAGGAGATGAGTGCATCAATATGTTCATTGAAGCACTGTTTACAATGGCCAAGATGTGGAGGCAGCCTGGGTGTCTGTCATTGAATGAATGGATAAAGAGGAGGTGGTACATATATACAGTGGAGTATTGCTCAGCCATGGAAGGGAATGGGTTCTTGCCATCTGCAGCAGTATGGATAGATCTGGAGGGTATTGTGCTGAGTAGAGTATGTAAGAAGAGAAAGGCAGATGCAACGTGATTTCACTTGTACGTGAAATCTAAAGAACAAAATGAACAAACAAGCAAAACAAAAACACTCATAAATATGGAGAACATTTTGATGGTTGCCAGATGGGAGAGGGGTTGGAGGGCAGGGTGAAAAAGATGAAGGGATTACGAAGTACAAATTGGTAGTTACAAAACAGTCAATGGGATGTAAAGTAAAGCATAGGGAACACAATCGATAATATGGTAATAACTATGTATAGTGCCAGCTGGATACTAGACTAGTCAGAGGGACCACTTCTTAAATTATATAAATGTTTAACCACTATGTTGTACACCTGAAATTAATATAAAATAATATTGACTGTCGGCTGTAATTAAAAAATTCAAAAAAGGGGGAAAAAGGGAAACGGAATAAGAGGTCCAAATTTCCAGGTATAAAACAAATAAGTTATGGGGATGTAATGTACAGCATAGGGAATATAGTCAACAATATTGTGATAACGTGGTCCAGTGTCAAATGGTTGCTGGACTTTTATCATGGTGATCACTTCTTTAGGTATATAAATAGATCACTTCTTTAGGTATAGAATAACTATGGTTTACACCTGAAACTAATATTATATTTTATATTAGCTATATTGTAATAAAAATCTTAAAAAAAAAAAAAGGCCGGCCGGGTGGCACGATGGTTGGGAACTGGCTTGGGACACCAGAGGGCACCGGTTCGGATCCCACATATGAGGGCCAGTGACACTGCCCTCCACAGCTAAGATGCTGAACAACAGCTCAACCTGGAGCTGGGCTGCTGTGGGTCGCCNAACCCAAAAAAAGGAAAGCAAAAGGAAAAAATTGGAACATCAACCAAAAACAGGAAGTGAAACTTAACTCTAAAAGCATGATGTAGGGCCGGCCGAGTGGCGCGATGGTTAAGAACTCGCTTGGGATGCCAGAGGGCCCCGGTTCGGATCCCACAAGACGACAGCAACTTGTCTGTTCCCCTTTCCCCAATTCCCCAGCACTGTTCCCATCCCCCCAATTCCCCAACAAAAAAAATCTTTAAAAAAAAAAATAAAATAAAAATAAAAGCATGATGTACATACATGTTAGTTGAAGAAGCTCTCAAATGTAAGGCACTTGCGCAAATACTCTCCATGCAAAAAGAACTGAGGACAACTATCCTACAGCCCCCAGATCAGGATATGTGGCCCTGTACCCTTCTCTATACCTTTTCTTATAATGTTTCAGTTAGGCTATAAAGCGCTGAGATATATATATATATATATATATATATATATATATATATATATATATATATATAATCTCCACATATCTGACCGTCAAGTAGCATGCATTTCATGACTCTCCTTACAAACCAATTAAGTTTTCCCAACAACCAAGTGAAATATCCAAAACGACATTTCACACAAATGAAGACTCGCAAACTTGCAGAGGCTATTAATTGGCCCAAGTTTCCTCCCAAAAATGACAGAGTCTAGGTCCAGACCAGACAGGCAACTTCAAAACATACCCATATTCTTGCCTTCTTAGTCCCAAGGAATCAATCTGTAAGTTAAGTCAATTCATTGTGAAATGGTAATACTTCTCCATCTCTCTGTTTTATGAGTCCACATTCATATATTAGAGTTTGGGAGCAAAGTACTTCTGCATTGTTCAAAAACTATTTCCTATGACCCAAGCACATGCCCTGTGTAAATGCTATAAAGGACCAAGGAAATAATAAATACCAAGTGGAGAAAAGTGAAGGCAGATCACATGATCCTGCTATCATTGTCTTTGTACATCCATTGTTTTTTCTTTTGAAAGTCTTGCCTTCCCTTTATTTGCCGCAGCGCTCCCTCTCCCTAGCGAACTCCTATTCCTCCATCAATACCCTGATCAAGGGTCACTGCCTGTAGGAAGCCCATCCATTCCCCAAGGCAAGACTTTGGTCCACCTCACTATTATTTACTCTTTGGCTCTTTGGCCTACCCTCCCTGTGAGAGGGAGATATCACAGAGCCTGACATATTGTAGTATGTATATGCATATCACGAGGAGTTTGGTTAACATGAGGATTCTGATTCAAATCTGGGATGCAGCTGGAGATTCTGCATTTCTAACAAGTCCCAGCTGGTGCTGATCCTATTGCTCCATGGACCACAATCTGGGTTCCAAAAGAAAGAGACTGTGGATTTTGCCTCCATATTCTAATAACGGGGCAGCAGGAAGGCAGGGTGAGGAGGGAGACTTGCTGAGGGAATAAGGGAATAATGAGGAATAATTCCCACCTCAGTAGGTCAGGAATGCTGTTTAGTGGTGCTGCCATTTGGACAGCTTTTTTTTTTTTTAACATTCAACATTAATACAAAAAGTACCTTGATTTGTGAAGATGGAATTTATGCACTAAGGCCTCAGTCTAACGTCAAAGTGATTTCCTACTATATTCAGTAGACCTAAAAGATGACACCATCTTTAGCATCTCAGGGAGCTCAGAATTTAAAAGCAACAGGTGAGGTGTTTTTCCAGTCAAAATGACAGAGTAGATAAATGCTGTGTTTACCTCCTCTCATGGCTACATCAAAATTACAACTAAAATACAGAACAATCATCATTGAGAATCACCTGAGTCTAGCTGAACGGAAACCCTACAAGTAAGGACATACACAAGAAGCCACTGCAAGACTAGTAGGAAGGGCAGAAATGCAGAATGGGCTGGTCCCACACCTGCATAGAACCATTAAAAATCTGGAGGGATATCTCAGCTGCAGAGGTGTCCCAGCCCCACATCAGGCTCCCCAGCCCAGTGCCAGAAAGAGAAGTCCCCATAACTTCTGACTGTGAAAACCATAGGCGATTGTGGCTGAGTAAGACGATGGTGGCTGCAGTCCCAGGTAATCCTCTTAAAAGGCCTGCACACGAACTTACTCACTGATGAAGTCACTTGCTCTGAGTTCCAGTGCTGGGGCAGCAGCACAAAACCTGCCAAGGACATATGGGGAGGAACTGAGTTGTCTGGCTTCTGGGCAAGGACTGGAGGGGCAGCTTTCTCCTGATGGAAGCCACTGCTCCTTTGTTGAGCCCTCAGGCGGCTGCCATCTCTGAGTCTCCATCAACCTGGCTAACAGACCCAACTTTCAGGCACACCCACTTCTAGTGGCTTTTCCGTACAAACAGCCTTTCTTGGCCCATAGAGCAGACTTTCCTAAAATCTCTCAAAGGTTCACAAAACCCAAACAAACAGTATCTGGCTTCTGCATGTCCCATACCTCTTTATGAGCACCCCTAAGCCTGGCACTAGCCACAGCCAGTCTTGGTTCATGGCTGAGCTTCTTGAGGTGCCGCCAAGCCCAACACAAGTGGTAACCATCTTAGGGTTGCTTTGTGGCTCATACCAGGTGGCTCCAGGCAGGGCACAGGCTGTAGCTGAACTTGGCCTACAGTGAGGCCCCTCCCAGGAGGACCTGAGAACAGGCACAGAGGTCAGCTTCAGACCAAGCCAGAGCATCAACCACCACCTCTAAGGATGGCAAACTTAAAAGGCAGAATGGGCAGGCACCAGAGTCCTGCTAAAGTGAATCCTGTGTAGTGCTAACCCCTGCACAACAGCTCCTCCAATGTAGTCACAGCCAGTCCTCACAACCAATCAGCCTGAAGGTGAATCCTGCCTATTGATATTCAAACAGCAACCAAGGCTCAACTACAATGGAAGGTCACATACAACCCACACAAGAGACACATCTGGAATGCTAAGCTCAGGTGACCAGGGAGATTAAACCACTGGGCCCCACAGGATACCTGCTACATAAGACCACTCTACTAAGGCCGGGAGGCATACCAGCCCTACCTAACACATAGAAACAAACACAGGGAGCTGGCCAAAATGGGGAGACAAAAAAAACATGTCCTAAATAAAAGAACAAAGCTCCAGAAAAAAAAATAAACAAAATGAGGACAAGCAATCTACCAGATGCAGAACTCAAAACACTGGTTATAAGGATGCTCAATGATCTCAGGGAGAACTTCAACCAAGAGATAGAAAACATAAAAAT
>NW_017731846.1:180199-193718 GCF_001890085.2 Hipposideros armiger
ACTGATCTGTCTCGCCGGGGAGGAACGCAATGATGGTGCCAACTTGGGCCAGTGAAGCAGTGTCCTCCACAACTAGACTGAAGAACAAAATGACAGCAACTTGTCTGTTCCCCTTCCCCAATTCCCCAGCGCTGTTCCCATACCCCCAATTCCCCAATAAAAATATTTTTTAAAAAATAATAAATAAATAAATAAAAAGAAAATAAAAACAAACGAGAAAACAGTATATTCTGAGTGAAAATAAATTAGGTTGTCAATGTTCTCTGTAATTGCTGACTCCAACATGCCAACTCCCTTTCCCTCACTATGGACTGGGTTATGAAACAACAATACTGCAACCCTCAGCTAGGACTCCTCCTCAGAGGCTAAAAATAATAATAACAACAACAATAATAAAAATGATAACCACAGCAGCTGCAGCAGCCCGGAGCTTAACTGGGCATTCCTCCTGTCCCATGCACTGTTCTAAGTGGTTCACATAAAAAGTAAGTAGTTTAATTTAATCCCACACCACCCTGCAAAGTAGCTACTATATCACCTCTATTTTACCAAAGAACAAACTGGGGCTGTGAGGAACGCCATGGTTTGCCCAAGGTCTCAGCGCTGGTTCACAGCAGGGCAGGTTTCAAACCCAAGCTGTCTGACTCCCAAGTGCGAGATACGCTGCCAAGGTCATTTCATGGTAAAGTGAAGGAAAAGGTGACCCTAGAGACAAATTCTGAGAACTGGATCACAAACTCTAGATAGGAAATAGGGGAGGTATTCCCTGGGGTGTGCACAAAGGTCCCCCTGCCCTCAAAAGATGCTGAATTCAGCCCAGACACATGCCCAGCTCTGCCCGAGTTGGCTTGATCATCAGGGCATCTACTGATTTCCCGTTTTACTCATTTGCCTCTTACTTTGCATGGAACACATTCCTCTCCTTTTTCCCCACAATACAATTTGTCTCTCTCTCACTTGGCTTTTTAGTTAAAAACAAGAGAGATGAAGCTTGAAACCTAATTAAGGAAATGGCCCGTGTACAAAGAAAACAGCCAGGGATCATTATTCAAACAGCAGCCTCTCTTTTTATTTTTGAGGGAAAGCTAATGACTGCTCTGCAGCCCAGTGGCCTCTATATCATATCGAGTACACATCCCGTTATTAGAGGATAATGCCAGCAATTGGAAAACACGCTGAATAAAAGCATGCATGAATCCCTCTTCTCACTTAAATGCTGTTTTGATGATTTAAAATAAAGACAAATGCTATCCTGGGAAATGCACAGTTCCCTGTAGCCAAACCCATCCATCTTATGTTAGTAAGATTCCCTTTCCAGCAGACCTGGGTCTGTGTGATGGGGGCCAAGGACGAGAGAAGAGAAAGCAACAAGACCGACTGTAGCTTCCTGTGAAACTGCTGTTCTGGGGTGGCTGGAAACGGAGAGAAAGAAGAGAAGGGGAAGGAAGAAAGCAAAAGAAATACTCTGGAAAAGGTCTGGTTGTATCTTCCCCCTGGATTTTGCTGAAACGTATTCACTTTTAACCATTCCAACTGCCGAATCTAATTCACGCCCATCTCTCTACCTCAGGGCCTCAAGCACCTTCCCAACAACCTCCCATTCTTGCCCCATCCAGTCCTCCTTCCATATATCACTAGCTCCTGCAATGTGCATCCTAGAATGCATGCCCTTCTGCGGCTGGACGAAGGCCAATGCAGCCCACAGGATTTCCTCCACCTGAAACCCATCAACCTTTCCCTCATCCTTTATCACACCTATCTTACATTTGTACTTCAGCCGCACTGAACGCCTTCCACTTCCGTCCAAGCCCAGTAATTCCTTGAACCTAAGGAGGGAGGTACCACAGAGTTCACTACACCTGGCCCACTCTCCACGCTCCACACTCCCCCATCACCAGCCCTTATCCTAACATGGCAAGTGTACCCTGGGCACCACTTCCTTTACAAATGCCTCCTTGCACCCCCAAGCAGATGAAGGCTCCACTGTAACCTTAGAACCTTGGGAACCCCAATTCTTCCCATCATAGCCCTAACCACCTTCCAGGGTTTTTGGCTATTATAAATAAATCTGCTATGACCATTCAGGCATAGGTATTTATGTGAACATAAGTTTTCATTTCTCTCTATAAATGCCTAGGAGTGGAATGGGTATGTGTATGCTTAACTTATAAGAAGCTGTCAAACTGTTTTCCAAAGTGGTTGCACCATTTCACAATCCCACCAACAATGTATGACAGTCACATTGGCTCTGCATCCTCACCAACATTTGGTATTGCCAGGTTTTATTGTTTGGGTTTTGAGGGAGGGAGAGAATATTACCCATTCTCATAGGTGTGCAGTAATCTCTAACGGTATTAACTTGCATTTATCTAATAACTGACCATGTTAAGCACCTTTTCATATGCTTCTTTGCCATGCATATATCTGGTGAAATGTCTGTTCAAATCTTGCCCAATTTAATTCAGTTGTTTGTTTTCTCATTCTTGAGTTTTGAGAGCTCTTTATATATTTTAGTTCTTTATATATTATATACTTTATATATTTTAGATTATATGTTATATGCGTGAATTACAAATAGTTTTCTTCTAGTCTGTGGTTTGTCCTTCCACTATTTTAGCAGTGTCTTTCACAGAGAAAAAGTTTTAAATTTTGATGAATTCCAATTTATTCTCTTATTTTAGTGAATTGTGTTTGGGATGTTATGTCTAAGACCATTGTGTCTAATCCATAGTCACAACAATTTTCTCCTATGTTTTCTTTTGGAAGTTTTATAGTTTTACAATTTACTCTGAGGTCTATAATTTATTTACATTTAATTTTTCTAAAAGAAGTGAAGGTCAAAGTTCATTTACTTTTGTTCCAAGCCTCATTTGTGACAAACAATGCTTATTTGGGGGGCGTGGGCTTTTAAAAAATTTAATGTTAACACATTAATAATATCAGCAGCTGATTTTTTGTAACAAAATTCTTCTTTTAGTTAAATTTATTGGGGTGACAATGGTTAGTCATATTACATAGGTTTCAAGTATACAATTCTAAAATACATCATCTATATATCACGTTGTGTGCTCATCACCCAGAGTCAGTTCTCCTTCCATCACCATATATTTCTAAACTGTTGTCTGTGTCTATGAGTTTGTTTCTTTATTTGTTTGTCTTGTTCCTTTGTTGCTTTCAGTTTTATATCCCACATATGAGTGAAGTCATATGGTTCTCAGCTATTTCTGTCTGACAAAATTCTTGTAATTGCCAATAAATTAAACATATTATATAAAGTGAGAGAATTTGAAACAAAAATCTGTCTTGGAAAACTCAAGAATCCTCCCATACTCAACTTGTTGAAGGGAGAACTTTATAAGTTATTTTTTGCATGTATGGTAAAATATACATAACATAAAATTTATCATTTTAGCCATTTTTAAGCACACCATTCAGTGACATTAAGTACATTCACAAAGTTGTGCAACCATCACCACTACCTGGAACTTTTTTTTACCCAAATCTGACACTCCACACCCATTAAACAGTAAAGCCCCATTCTCATCTCCCCCAGCCCCTGATAACCTCTATTCTACTTTCTGTCTCTATGAATTTGCATATTCTGGGTACTTTGGATAAGTGGATCCATGCAATATTTCTCTTTCTGGTTCTGGTTTATTTCACTTAACATAAAGATTTCAAGGTTCATCCATTTGTAGCATTATCAGAATTTTGTTCCTTTTTTAAGGTTCAGTAATATTCCATTGTATGCATATACTACATTTTGTTTATCTAGTCATCTGTAGATGAACAATTGAGTTGCTTCCATCTTTTGGCTATTGTGAATGTTGCTCCTATGAACCCTGGTGACACGTATCTGAGTCCCTCTTTTCAATAATTTTGGGTACATACCTAGGAGTGGGCTCATTGGGTTATAGGGTAATGCTATCTTTAACGTTTTAAGGAACTGCCAAACCATTTCCCACAACAACTGCACCATTTTACATTCCTACCAGCAATGCATGAGGGTTCCAATTTTTCCACACCCTTGCCAACACTTATTATCTGACATTTTGATTATAGTCATCCTAGTGAGTGTGAAGTGGTATCTATAGTTTTCATTTATGTTTCCCTGATGACTAATGATTTCAAGCATATTTTCATGTAATATTATACTTTCATGTGTTTATTGGCATCTGTATATCTTCTTTGGAGAAATATCTATTCAGAACCTTTGTCCTTTTTTTATGTAGGTTGTCTTTATATTATTGAATTGTAAGAGTCCTTTATGTATTCTAGATACAAGTTCCCTGATTTGGGGACAAGATACATGATTTGCAAGTATTTTGTCCTCTTCAATGGGTTGTCTCTTCACTTTCTTGATGCCATCCTTAGAAGCACAACAGGTTTTAATGTTGATGAATTACAATTTATATATATTTTTTTACTGTAGTACTGATGCTTTTGGTGTTATATCTAAGAATCCATGGCCAAATCTGAGGTTATAAAGATTTAGCCCTAAAAAAAATATGACGTAGCCCTATGTTTTCATCTAAAAGTTTTATAGTTTTAGTCCTTACCTTTAGGTCTTTAATTCACTGTGAGTTAGCATTTGTATTTGGAGTGAGGTAAGGGTCCACCTTCATTCTCGTGCATGTGGCTGTCCAGTTGTCCCAGCATGGTTTGTTGAAAAGTCTATTCTTTCTCCATTGAATGGTCTTAGCAACCTTACTGAATGATATATGTGAGGTGTTGTTTTTTTTTATGGCCTCTCTTTTGAACTAACGCTTTCCTTAAAGTTTATTTATTGATTTATTTTTGGTCAATAATCACTCTATTAATACATACATGCTTATCTCCCTTCCCAGATTGTGTTATGTCCCACAATTTCTAACACAGTGTCCTGCATGTAACATGAATTCACACAATAGTTGAGTAAATGAATAAATGTGTGAATGACTGAATAAATGAATGAATGTAAATACTCCTTCCCTAGACATTTTTATGAATCTGCCCAACACACTCACTCCCTAGGGTAACTGTCTCCATCGAATGTCCCCTCCCTACTCCAGGGATAGATCATACTTTGGGTTGTAGGAAATGTCAGAAGTATACCACTAGGCCATATCAGGTAAACAGTATACACTGCAAATAAAAGTTACAGAAAACCAGTTGCTCCAGTCAGGCTCTGCACTGTGCTGGTGAGGAGGAGCACCCTTTTTTCTACTTTGTGGTAATTAACATTTACCTTTTCTTTTAAAAGATTATAGATTCAGATCACTTGTGACATAAAACATCAATGGCTAAAATGACAGGAGGTTCTGATGAACTGTTTCAGCTTTCAGCATTAAGAATGAAAGCCAGCTATATACGATGTCAGGGGGTAGTAAATTGGGGGAGGGGGATTATCATTTTGTGAGAGGTGTAAATGTCTAACTATTACACTGTTTTGTCCACCTGAAACTAAAAAAGAAAGAGAAGGGGGGGGGAAGGAAAGAAGGAAAGAAGGAGGAAAGGAAGGAAGGAAGGAAGGAAGGAAGGAAGGAAGGAAGGAGGGAGGGAGGGAGGGAGGGAGGTAAGGAAGAGAGGAAGAAAGAAGGAAGAAAGGAAAGGAAAGGAAAGGAAAGGAAAGGGAAAAGAAAAGAAAGAAAAAAAGACAATATGGTTCAAGAAAAGGGAGCCTTTGGGGTTATTTTTAAGGGACAAAATTCAGACAGTGTTTACATATGGACATGTCATTTTTACTGCCTGACTGAAATAAAGGATATTAATCATTCCTGTAAGTGCATTTTAAATTTGTGTACTGATGGTGGGGGCAGTGACTTTCTTTTTTTTCATTATTAAATAATACATGTGCATGGCAGGTAATGTAGGAAATTGACATGAGCAAAATATAAATAAGGATCTGTCATAACTTACTAGCTACTTATAAACAATTTGTATTTTGGTTCACAGCCTGCCAGAATGTTTTCTACCCTCTTGAGTACGTAGGCATGTATTTTATTCACATGCTCCTTTTTGACCTACTTTTTCCACAGATCAAGAACATTATTAATGTCAAATATATTCAACACCATCATTGTTATTGCTGTATAGCATACCAGGATATTGAAGGACCTTTATGGATTTAACTAATCTCTCATTTAAGAACATCCTTTACTTGTATCAATAATGTTGCAATGAACATCCTCCTCTAATTCTGATTTTAGAAAAAATACTGAGACAGGCAATCTGATGACTATTTTTATTAAGAAGCTCTGGTATTGAAGGAGTTTTCTTGCAACTAAATTGCTTTTTTTACAATTTATTCTCACACTAAAGTTCACCAAGACAGAGATGTTTACTGTTCAGAATATACTTGTATTAGATACCCTTACAATGAAGACATTTTAATAAAAAATTTTTCTTAAGTCTTTACAACATTATTGATTATATTCCCCAAGCTGTGTTTCATATCCTCATGGCAATATTGTAATTACTAATTCGTATTTTCTAATCCCCTCCCCTTCTCCCCTATCCCCACCCCTGTCCCATCTAGCAGCCATCAGTTTTTCTCTATATCTCTGATTCTATTTCTGTTTAGTTTGCTCGTTTATTTTGTTGTAAAGATTTTGTAGGGTGTCAAATGGGCACTTGTCTTATTAGGGAGACCACTTCATGGATGGTATAGATGCCTGGCCACTGTACTGTACACCTGAAGCTGAAGCTGAATAATACTGAATGTCAACTATATAACCATATATACATGTATGTGTGAGTGTGTGTGTGTGTGTGTCTGTGCGCGCGCGCGTGTGTGTATATATATATGGTCACGGGATGTGAAGTACAACACAGGGAATAGAGTCAAAATGGAATTGTAACCGCTATATACGATGTCAGAGGGTAGTAGATTGGGAGAGGGAGGTTATCACTTTGTGAGGAGTGTAGTTGTCTAACTAGTACATTGTTTTGTACACCTGAAACTAATAAAACAATAAAATAAAAAGTAAAGAAATAAACACTCTCGTGCATTATTGCTGGGAGTATAAATTGCTATAATTTTTTTTTAATTTTCCTCAAGTAGGTTTATTTTGAAATAATTCTAACTTATAGAAAAGTAACAAAGGAAGTAGAGTTCCCACATACCCTTCACTCAATGCCCCCTAATGTAACATGCCACCTAACTGTGGCACATTTGTCAAAACTAAAAAAAAATAACATTGGTACAAAACCTAATTAAGTTTTAATGATATAATAGGCAAAAAGAGAAAAAGTTTTATATAGCTGCTAACTCTGTCATAAACACACATCTCAGGATGGCAATAAAGAAGTCAGCAGTCTCCTCCCTTGGGGATGTCTATATACGGAAACCTCTCCAGTGTCAACAGATCAGGAACAAGGTTGTCATTATCAGCTTCCGCATAGTACAATGGGAGTGTGATTCACCAGTGGCATATCCCAACTCTTGGAGCTACTCATACACACAACACTTGCTTTCTGATAACATTGATTCAATCATATCCCCAGAGCATCACTCTGTACAATGCAAGCCAGGTGCAGAGAATGAACCACTAAAGCAATTTCTTTCCCTTGCTATGAACATGTCCTAAACAACTTTATCTAATATTACTGTTAAGTATCTAAACTCAAGACATTTACCCATTAAGAATCTTGTTCTGATGTTTAACATTCAGATCAAATAACCCAGAAACCCAAACTTCACATCATAGTCTGTGACCTAAAACACTACCTAGCATTATGGGCTACCAGTGGAGGGAACACTCCTTAAGTCTATCTCTCCCTCTACAGAGGAAGGACTCTGACCCCGTAAAGGGGAGGGACTTACTCCAGGGAGGTCAATAGCTGGTATTCTCACAAGGATTAGAACCCAGAACTTGGGAAAGTTAGACTGGCCTCTTTTCCACTACACGATTCTGCCTTCCCTATTAATTCTCTCTTTGGACAAGATTTCTTCTCACAGAAATTCTGTAATTTGTATACTGTAGTTAGAATCACATTTTTAACCCCTGCTAGCTCAAAGCCCACATCAATCTTTCTTTTTATGGTAAAAATTACTTTAGTGTCACGTCAAGCCATATTCTTCAGCACAGAACTGCTCCATCACGAGGTAAATTTGCCCTCAGAAAAAGTCCTGTTTCTCACGTACATTTCTTCTTGTTTGAGAATAGACCTTAATTGACAATCACAAACAACAGTAATTTCCATGATAAGATTTGTGATCCAGCTAATGACCATATTTGACTGCAAAAAGAAAAAAAGAAATCCAAACTGAAAGTCTGTGCTCATGTTAGAGGGCTAATTCCTAGAGAAAGAGATGACACTTATTCTCTCACCTTGCAACCTGTTTTCTTTTTCATAACACTTGCTACAATTTGTAATGTTTACATATTTATTTATTTTAAAGTCTATTAAATCATTACACTGTAAGCACATGAAGGTATAAATGAAAACTACCTCTTCAGAGCCCAGTGCATAGTTTGGTGACATCAGAATCGGGCATGCAACACACCCCTCGACAGTCACTTCTGTTCCTAGGTCACTTTAGATGTCTAGAAATGTACATGATATTAACATGAAGATACCTAAGCCTCCATGCCTCGGCTCCACAAGCACACGTGCCCACTTACTGTGAGGGCCTTAGAACCCCAGAAGGAACCACACAGTACCCCTGCGTCTCTGAGTTAACACATCTGTTCTTCCCATGTAATGTTTGTTACTTAACCAGAGCGCTATTAGTATGTCAGCCTACTTTTATAAGGTGGCATGAAGAATTTATACTTACTCAATTCCAAAGTCTACTTCTCTATACCTTTGTTAGTTTATGACAAAACTAATAAATGCTTATTGAAAAAAATGACAGGTAATCAACATAAAAAAATCTGGTGATAATTCCACCAACCTGCCACCCCCCCCCCCACCAGGAAAAAAAACTTAATATTTGATGTGTGTCCTTCATATTTTCTCTGTGTTGAATATATATTTTAACAAATTGAAATTGTACCACATGTGTCATTTTATGAGGTATATTTTAAATATTATGTGATGAAAAGCTTTCTATGTCAATAAACACTTGCTGTCACCATTGCTTTTGTTAGCCATACATTGATTTGCTGTCACCACCAAAAGAATAAACCCTTTTTAATACTATAAATGTTGAGAGAGAGAGAAAAAAAAACAAAAAAAAAAACACTAGTTTACGTTAGCATGGAAGCAAGCCTTCACTATGTCCTATTTGATGAACAGTACCCAACACAGGACAGGACATGGTAGAAATCCCCTGTAAAACATCACATAAGGCCCACTGCAACTGCACATCTTCCAGAGGCAAATATCCATTCCTAACTGCTGGAAAATCCTATTGATTCTGATTCTCCTCGCCTCCTAATCCACTGCACTAATACAGAGTTTAAGCTCCTGATTTGGAGTTGTAATTCTATACCACAAAATATCATTTGTTTTTCCCTGCAAGAATCTGCAGAGGAGGGAAGGCATCAATAAAACAGAAGAGCACCAACTGGACATTCTGTGGGTTCTCTGAGGTGTGTGAGGCTCCCGTGTGACCGCCATGGGCACACATCTGTTTGTGCAGTTCTCGCTCAGCAGTTTAAGGAATGAAGAATCACCTCATTACAGAGCTGCCATGTTTGAGTGAGCTCTGGGGTCTGGTGTCTGCCTTCTGTCCTCAGAGCCTGGCCATCCCCTCCCATCATGGCCCATCATGACATGGGGGAAGGGGAGGGGTAAGTTTGCCACGCCTCCCTACACATCACCCACTTGGTCTAACACTTAGGTGTGCTCTATGGCTACCTGGATGCACAATGGGAAAGGTTAGGAGTCACAAAATGTATGAGAATCTGCACAAAAATGGTGATGCCTTCCTAGTTTAGAAATCATGAAACAATCCTGCTAGCTCAAAGCCAGGGGGGAGGGGGCACTGTTCTCAATGCTGCTTTATTCTGCACTGCTTTCCCCATCGCTAACTGAGATGGGTGAACTGTCTGCATGCACCATCAGACATCCTGCAGTCAGTCCCCCATGGTGCCACCTTTCGCCTCTCAACTCCAAGGTTTTTAGGTGCCACGATCTCATCCAGCACTCATTCACACATGTCTAAGTGTGCCGGCCACTAGGGTAGCTGCGGGAGATAGAGGACTGAGTGAGATAACCTCAATCCCTGCCCTCTGGGAGCTGAGAGCCTCACCAAGACGGAAAAACAAGCGAGCTCCATGAGAAGGGAGGTAGGGGACATGCAGGCCATATCTGGGAGTGGCACCTACTCCAGATTGAGGGTCACAAAGGGCTATCCAGAGGAAAGGTGCCTAAGCTGAGACCCAAAGCATGAGTAACAGTCGGTAAAGAAAGATGAGGATGAGAGAGATGAGAGAATGATGCAGAGGGAACAGCAATGCCAAGGTTAACAGGCAAGAGATTGAAGGGTGGAGAAAGCAGGCTGGAAGGGGTGTTCTCACTGAGCTCAAGGCAGAAAGTGTCAGCATGACCCTGAGAGGAGGCACCGCCCAGACCTGACCTATCATCAGGCCCCGGCTTCCATGTCACCTCTCTGAGGGCTGCCCTGACTGCCACCACCCCACCCCACCCCTGCCTTCTCTCCCCTCAGGACAGTGTTCACGGACTTCACAGCACTTCACACTTTGTATTCACCCATTTACTTGTGTCCTCTCGACTGGATTAGAACTTTCACAAATGCAAGAATTTGTTGTGTGTTTCTCCCCACTGCACACCAGCACCAAGCCGGGGTCCCGAGAGGCACAGTGCTCAACAAACACGCGTTAAACGAACAAACAGGTCATCTTTCTTGGCTTCATTTATGCATAGTTGTTGTGTCAAAGAAATCACTGCTAAAATTCTCTACAGGTGGAGCTAACCTTGGATTGCCTCTGCTACTGGGAACTCGGGGTATAAAATGTAATTTGGGGAACCTTTGTTTCAGGCTATACAAAACCAAAACTAAACAAATGACTCGGGTCAGACCCTGATCATGGCTTCTTGACCACTTTGATTCGTTGAGGCAGCTGCTCAAAGCACAAGCCCCCAAGCCAGGGTTCTCAGTCCTGGGTTGGAGGGCAGCGACAGCTCCATGTACAAGATGCTAGGGCACAAATGAGTTCAGTTATTGGAACTAACCCAGATCTCTGCTCAGGCACTCAAGCTTATAGGTGTAGTGATGCACGCACTTCATAGAGCTCTCCAGCAGCACAGGCAGCAGGGTGAAGAAGGAAAGTTCTAGAAAATCCAACCTCCTCTTGCTACATGTAGACAAGGCCTCTCTGTGAAAGCCCCCACTTGCAAGGTGCAAGCTATGTACAGTCTAGGCACAGTCAAGGTCATCTCCAGGCAGGGCATACTACGGGTGAAAGGGAGAGACAGAGCTTGTCAGGATTCCAATATTTAATAAATGCACTGTCCTTGGGGAAATTACTCAGCTCTCCTTAGATATGCATAATAGTTGGGCCATTCTGTTTGGTCCACCCTCGTGCACACACAGCCAAGGTCATAACTACCTGCCCGGAGCTGTGGCTGAGAGGTGCTGCTGAAATCACTTGTGATGTTTCAATTCCTTAGTCAGAATCTGTACCTCATCCTTGCCTTGTGCATTCCCCTCGTGTACCTGGAAATTAAATGAGTCATCAAAGTGACACAGCCAATCTCTTCATCGCTGGGCCTCACCAGGGAGGGGTGAAGCTTTGGGGAATGTGGAAACAAGTTCATTTATATCAGCGAAGTAGATATCTTCGAGGATCCATGTACATTAAAGAATGCTAACTTGATTCTGCCGGCTCTGTAGCTGGGCTGTTGACACTAGCATGTTTTAAAGAGGTAGTAAGAGTGCAGAAATTTTTTAACATGGTAGCAGGCATAGTCCTGCAGGGCGGCTTTGTGCAGGGCGGCTTTGATCTGAAAGACAGAATGCTGTGGGACATTTCCCAGAGAGACCTACTGGGTCTTTAAAGCGCCACCCCCAAGCCATGGAGCAGAGGCCGAGCAATACAGCATCTGAACAAGAACGGCGCCCCAAATTTGAAAACTGGAGCTGTACAGAAACAGGTGGCCAGCTAGATCCGGCCTGAGGGCTGTGGTGCCTGAACCTTGGCCTACATAAATAATCACAGTATATGGGCATGAAGGAGCAACCCCATCCAGGAAAGCCACCCCATGGTCAGCTCTAGCTGAGAGGCAGGGTTAAAGACACAACGGTTGGGCAGTCAGAAAACACGCGAATTGAATCTTGACCGCAACCTGGCAGAAATACACAGGAAAACCTCTCCCATGTCCTCTTTCCCCATCTCTTGCGTTCTCTCTCAACCAACGCCCTTCAGTCTTGCTCCTGCCCCTCCCCTCACCCCAGTGTCTCCCTGCCACAGAACACCCGACTCCCAGCTATACAATCAACACCAACTTCCTTATCCGTAACATCCTCTTGCATTTTCCTGTCAGACTGCTCTTCCTTCTTTCTCTCTCAAGTCATCCTCATTTCATATGGGAACCCTGCTGACCATTCCACTCTGCAGCAAGAGGTCAGACAAGGACGCCCTAACCTGGGGACTATGGGAGGGGGAGCATGTGGAGGGGACGGGAAGAGTGTAAGGGGTACATAGGGGCAGCTAACCCATTCCTGCAGGTGGGGGTTCTGACTCAGGGCTTCAGGACGCCCAAAAAAGAATCGTATCTTGATTTTCACTGACATCTCACTGAAATCTAGCATTGCCTTAAATTTTGAATAACAAATAATAGTCATGCTAGAAGAACACGAGATTTTATCACCAATAGAAATCAGGTATTTTCCTACCACAGATTGGTTGTTGCCAGTATCTCAAAATAGCATTTACTTTCATCACTATTTTGAAATGAAAACTGCTGCTCCATCTTGATTTTTAAGGTGTCAATAAATAAGCACATATATTACTATATCATATTTTGTGGGGAGTATTATTTTGATAACTGTATTTCATTATAATTGGGCTTCCTTATAATTCTATGCATTTCAATTTATGAAAGGTTTTGGGTGTTTTTTTCCCTAAGAAAGTGTGTTAGACTGTCAAAGTGACTGATAGCATAAGAGAAGTGAAGAACCACCTGGCTAGAAGGGGGTTCCATGAGATGAGACTTGAAGGACTGAGAATTATCCAGCAAAGGCATAGAGGTGGGAATAGGGCAGCGGCCACTAAGAGGGCACATGCTATGAAAGCCCAAATGGCCACAGCAAGCAGTCTTCCACGCACCCGCCTCAGGTGCAAAATGCACCATCTGACTCAGCCGTAGAGGGTCGAGCTATGAAGATCACCAGGGAGGGCTCTGCCAAAGATCCACACAGTCCAGCGTGGGGCAGGCAGCAGGCTCAGAAAGGAGCCTGTCCGAGGGTGGGGGTGGTGGGGGCGGGAGGCAGCGTCCGGGATGGCTCCCAATCCTGCTTTCTGGTGTCGGCGCCTTTGTGGAACCCCTGCCTGTGAATGCAGCTGGAGCTGGTGACTTCTTGCTAACGAACAGAATGTAACAAAAGTAATGTGATGCCACTTTCAAA
>NW_017731846.1:195653-203187 GCF_001890085.2 Hipposideros armiger
CCCAGCATACTCAGACTCTTAGAGAACGTCATAAACCTCAAAATCAGCTTGGCATAAAGTACTGAAGCACCCTCGTCGAAAAAGTGGGCAAAAGATATACATGTGTTGTGCAGGTGGGCTGCAGAGCCTGGCCAGCCCCAGCGCCTCCCCAAGCACAGAAAGCTACAGGAAGAGCACAACTCTTCCATCGCTGGCTGAGAGAAGCTTGAGCAGAGCACAGGGCTGGCAACCTGCTCAAGATTTACAGGAAAGAAGAGAAAATGTAGAATCAACTCGAAATGAGTCAACAACTGTGGTAGCTACTGGTGATGCTTGCCTGACATCAATGTCACACACGCTTCTAAGCCTCCTTCTGGGTGGGTGGGGCCGTGTGTCCTCCAGCCCCAGACCAACACATTTAAGAGCCACCTAGTGGCCTTTCAGCTCTGTCTTCTCTGGATTCATGCTGAAACCAGATGGAACAGCTAGTTCCTTGATCACTGTATGGTTGAAAGATGCCCTGGCTAACTGCCTAAGCCACGGAGGACTTTGCCTGGGCAAGAAAATCGCTGAAGTGTTGCTGTGTTTTAGGGGGTTAATTTGTTAACCTAGCCCCTCCTGGACAAAATTTACAACCAGAAGCAAGGCTGTCTCCACAGATGCCATCACAGACAGGTGGCAGCAGAGTACCAGCAGCCCCTCCACCTGCATGACTGGGCTCTTCGTGGGCCCACAGAATTTGGAACAACCCCAGAGAGAACCAGAGGGAGCACCGTGAATTGACCAGGATTTCATTTCAACAACTTGGCAGAACAGGGGCTCGAACTAGAAATGAAGTTCAATTAGAGAGAAAGAAAGTGACTTGTTCTGAACACCTCAATTTGTGGCTTGAAAATGGAACCCGCTCCCCAGATGTCTGGATGACAAGCAAAGCAAAGGCCAACTGGCTCTTCTCTGGCTGTCTGCAGTTTAGCCAATGGAGTCGACAATTTCTCATTTCAGAGAATTATCGCATTTCAGGATGAAATGGGACCTCCAAGTGCTGGGATGACACACAGGTTTCATCTCCAGTGCCAACTCCAGTGGATTGTGGGTGACTTCCTGGAGGGCCATGTCAGAGGGATTCTAGGACTGCGTCCAGGCTCAGTGGGGAAGATAGGATGGCTGATTACAGAGGTCTGCCAGGGGAAGGCAGAATAAGATCGGGGAGGGGGGGGTGAGGAGGAGAAAAAGGAAAAAGAAAAAAAGAAAAAAAAAAAAAAACCAAGCTGACCCTGACCCTAAGAGCCCAGCAATCTCATTTTACAGATGATGAAATCAAGTCCCAAAAACCATGCCCGAAGCTCTCCAGACACATGGTCCTAGACATGAGACTTGAACCTCCATCTCTCAATTTCCATTTATTAGAGCTCTATTACCACCAGCTGTGGTTCAGAAATAATTACTTCTAAAAATGCAAATGAGATACAGCCCTCCTGCTTTTCTCCAGGGTTTCTTGGTAGCTCTCTTTTCCTGATTTTATATAAAAACAATGCATAAAACAAAACAATCTCTTAAAAGCAGAAAATTTTCTCCGACAAAAGGGAAAGCCAGAGAGATGGGAAGCTTGACAGTCTCGATGTGCTCGTGCTCTTTGAAGATGGAGGGGCTACGTGAGGAGTATTGAGGTCGGCCGTAGGGAGCTGAGAAACGGCCCAGACTGAGAGCCAGCAAAGAAACAGACACCTGAGTCCGACAACTGCGAGGAACAGATTCCAGGTGACAAGCTGAATGAGCAGGGAAGAGCGTTCTTCCCTGAGCCCCCAGACCACAGCCGAACCAGGACGGTTCCTTGATGTTGGTGGAGCGCAGATCTTACCGCACCCCCCTGGACTGCTGAGCATAGAACTGTGAGATCATAAATGGAAGCTGTTTTAAGCTGCTAAGTTTCTGGTAAACTGTTATGCAGGAAGAGGAAGCCAACAGAGCTGGCAGCTGACAGGCGCCTCCTGCGGATGGCTGGCAAGGCTGCGTTTAAGGAACAAGGACTGTCAAGATCGTGAGTGGCGGCAGTGGTGGAAAGCAACTTATGTGGTCAACTCAAGAAAAGTGACAAGGCACTGGCTGGACCAGGTCCACTACTTCCTGTAATACTCAATATACAAAAAGTATTTCTGTATTTTATATTTCAATAAAGTAAGGTTTGTATGGTAGCAACACAGAAAACAATCTCCAAGGTGGAGGCTGAGCAAAGCAGAGACAAGGAACCATTTTTCTCCTTCACATTTGCAAATTTAGCACATAGGTAATTCTGCTAAAGGCTGCTTTAACAATTAAATCTGCAGTTCACTTAAGGAGAATGCTAAATGCAGGGAGAGTAAGGCGATTTCAAAAACACTTTTAAGCTCGAGCACCACAAGGTCTGAATGAAACGGTGCCCACATATGATGTCTGCCCACCTCGGACTCAGACCAGCTGCTTCCAGTTCTGGTATAAAAGCCAAGAAAAACGTTATGTGTCTGTTCCCTAGGGCTAAAATACGATGGATACTAATATTATTATTACTAAATAATAACAATACAGCAGATACTATATCCTGAGGTCTTACCTCATGGGCCAGGCACTTTTCTAAGTATCTGACATCGTTTTAAGTCTCTTTCATCCATCAAATTCATGAAACTAAAAAACAAATGGCTTCAGAACCACTGCCTCCAAGGTCACAGTCACCAAATGCTTGGTTTTTTTTATTATATTACATACTTAGAATAGAAAGAGAGCCCTGGGTTCAAGTCTCAACTTTGCCACTCCCCAGCTGGGTGACCTTGGGCAAGTTATTTTTCCCCCTCTCCAAACCTCAGTTTTCTCATCTCTAAAATGTTGACAATAACTGCTCTTCATTCACAGGGCCATTGTGAGGGCAAAGTGAGATCAGGCATATATCTCAGTTTAGTGGCTAACAGGAGGTCACAGCTCAATCATGGCAGCTGGTGGCCATGATACCAGCAGAGGTGGACTGCCCCCTGAATGGCCGTCCTTATAAAGGCTGTCCCATCCGGAACAGACAAGCAGGATTTCTTACACATGGGCAGCAGCTTTTTTCTCATTAAAAATTTGTCATAGGAGCTTTTTCTTTAAACCTTTAAAATTTCTTTCCAAATTCCCATGCCACAGCTCAGAATATTAATATTTCCCCATTGCCAAAGCTAGCACACTGTTCTGATTCTGAATAGAAACACATACCAACCCTAGGTTTCAGGCCATCAACTTCTTTTCCTTTTTCTTCTTTTTATTTTATTATTTGTAACTTGGAGCAACCAAAGAGATTTATATTTTAAACATTATGAAAAATACCCTCAAAACATCCCTTGCCTCCCAGGGTGAAACCTTTTTGTGCCATTAGATTAAGCCCCCAAATTGTTATATGAATGAATTACAAACCCCTGAAAATCACATATGTTTAGGATGGAAAAAATAACTCAGGGCACTGGGCTCTGGCATAATCACTCTGGCATAATCACCCGCCCCACTGCCACCAAACATTACAGGTGCTTCATCTTCTATACCCCATTTAGGACATGCTTTCTAAGGTTTAAGAAAAGCTTCAAATAGCCAGGGATTTGGTGTCCATTTACCTGAACATCAGTCTCAGTGCAACAAAAACATCAAATGATTTGACTCAGATCCAACTTTGGGCTCCTGAAAATGTGACTAAAATCCATTCCATTCAGAAAGGATACCTTTAATTCTGTTTTTGAAAATAAAGTAATGAGTATCTACTGCCTGCTGACTATGTTTCTGAAACTTGACAAGCTCTCATCCCAGGGACGGAAGGACAGAGTCCACCCAATGGAGACTTGTGAACTCCCTAAAAACGTCTATTGAAATTGGACTGAGAAACCCAGAACAGGAGGTTCTAGGTTGTCATAGCCTGCCCTGCAACTACAACAACTCATTGTCATTAAAGAGTATTTGGGAAGGGTTATTTAAAAAGGTTGAGTACACATTTCATACTGAAGATATCATTTTACAAGACTCACGCCTTAAAAGGTAAAAATACATAATTGAGTATGACTGAGTGTGCCGCTGTCTCCACTCTTCTATTATCTGAGTCACACTGTCACACTTGGAATGTCTGAATACCACCCGCAATCTTTGTTTTATTTTTCTTTTTTTTAATAAGCCCATCTTTTCTTCTTACTGCCTACTTTAGCCTCATCCTTAAGCCCAAATGACAACAACATCATGATTGTGCTAGCTATATTTCCTCCCATTTCACGCTAAAGTAAATACGAACTACTGAAATGTAAAAACATCTGTGGTCTCTGCTCACAGCAAAGCTAAGGTTAAGTGTGTAAAGGATTAAACCATTTAAATGTGCCCAAGTTTCTGCTGATTGGGTCACTTGGTGGCACCAAAATGAGAGGAGAGTAACCTGTCACAGGCCCATGGTAACTGGGAGCTAGTGGGAGGGCTGGTCAGGCGGGATGTCACCCCATGTCATCACCTTGCGCTTCTGCCAGTGGTGGTTCTTCCCAAATTGGGATCTAAGGTAAGAAAGGGCAGGCACTGACTCTGCCACTGTCACTCCCTCCAGCCTTGTGTAAGGAATAATTGTGTTCCTGAAGCACGGACTGACTAGACAGCTACTGCAACCATCATTCACTCACCCACTCACTCCTTCTGCACATATCATAATTACATGAGAGGCCTTCGTGTGAGAATGAAGACCCTCACGGCAGTGAACTGGTCAAAATGCCCTTTGATGTGCACAAGTGAGGCATTTTATTGGGCCCTGGGTGTTTGTATTCCTGTAGAGACGGCCCACTTTGAGCCAGCCATGCAACAACAGAGCCCTCTGTTCTCTGCAACTAGAATCCAACACCTTTAGCCAGAAAGCAGAGTTAACTTCAGGCAACCTTAAACTCCAAAATCCAAAACATGTGAATTCAGGGAATCCATGCTCTTGGGGAAGTTTAGCGGATTCCTTGATGTCCTATCTCATCTTTTTCAACCTTGTTTTCCATTTCAGTTATCTGGAATAATAGCCCCCCCCAAAAAAATCAGTAAATTTATTATTGACAACAGCTAGCAGAGTATCCAATTCCAATTATAAGAAGTATTATGGAGGTCTCATGTTCCAACATCTCTCATGTTCATTTCATTCATCATAGAGATGGCAAAGGATTTTTCACATCCATAAGGCTCAAGCCAAACTGGTCCGTTTTCTGTGTTTGGCAACAACAAAAATTTTCCAAGAGCCACTGATTTAAGTCCCAAACCTCTAGACCTAAGAACTTTTTCCACTGCTTTTAAATATGATTANTGTGTGTGTGTGTGTGTGTGAGAGAGAGAGAGAGAGAGAGAGAGAGAGAGAGAGAGAGAGAGAGAGAGAGAGAGAACCACCGAGACAGAGACACAGGGAAAGAGAGAAAGAGGGAGAGAAAGCTCTCATTTTCAGCTTATGAACAGTTGAGAAAAGAAGAAGAGTCCAGCAGCCAAGAGTAATGAGGCGGATCCAACGCCTTCTTTCCAGCCAATAAGCACAGCTGGAGGAGAGGAAAGAACAAACCTGAGACCTTCACAAATTCCGCAGCATTTCCTCACCAAAAGATAGCTTCGTGTTGGGCATGTGGAATCACAAAAATCTGCTTTTCCTTCTCAAGTGACAGGTTTACAATGAGCAAGATAGCATAAAAGCTGAAAATATGACATAGCAGAGTAATGTTTTAATGCATTAACCAGGAGAGGCTGGCCATCCTCATAGCCCACAGCAGGACCCAGAACAAGAGAGCCCAAGGCTCGGCTTTGAACATTCTCAGAGAACTCAGGAAAAACTAGGCCTGGGGAGCATGGGGTCAGAGGCAGGCGGACCCACTTCTGCCCTCTCACCCGGCCCACCATGCTCACCAGTGCCCATGGCGAGAGCCACTCTTCCCAGACAGGAAATGCTGGCCACTTCCCAGGGGAAGCCAGCAGTGTCCCTAGGCAGTGTCTGTGGGAAGAAGCCCGAGTCCTCACCAGCCCATGTTGGCCCAGTCAGAGATGGAGGATGGGAACAAAAGAAGCCCTAGATAAGTTTAGGGAACCTGAAAACATGGGCACCTGCACCTCCTGTTCCCATAGCAGTGTGGGAGCCAGCCTACGGCCAGTAGTTTGTTTTTTATAGGAAAAAAAGGCTATTTCTCCAACTCACAGTTCTAGGGGCATTGATATTAAGCCACACATTGTTCGAGAAATACCAGAAATCTTCTTAAACTCAGTGACCATCTTAACAGCACCAGGGATCTCACTGCCGGGTGTTACAGGTATATCAGTCATGAAATCCCCAGTAATAAAGATTCAAATAACGACACATCTCCAGCATAAAGGCTGCCTCTGAACTGGGTCTCAATCAAAATATAACATGGTCTAAATCCCCAGCATCTGTCTGATTTCCCCAGCATACTCAGACTCTTAGAGAACGTCATAAACCTCAAAATCAGCTTGGCATAAAGTACTGAAGCACCCTCGTCGAAAAAGTGGGCAAAAGATATACATGTGTTGTGCAGGTGGGCTGCAGAGCCTGGCCAGCCCCAGCGCCTCCCCAAGCACAGAAAGCTACAGGAAGAGCACAACTCTTCCATCGCTGGCTGAGAGAAGCTTGAGCAGAGCACAGGGCTGGCAACCTGCTCAAGATTTACAGGAAAGAAGAGAAAATGTAGAATCAACTCGAAATGAGTCAACAACTGTGGTAGCTACTGGTGATGCTTGCCTGACATCAATGTCACACACGCTTCTAAGCCTCCTTCTGGGTGGGTGGGGCCGTGTGTCCTCCAGCCCCAGACCAACACATTTAAGAGCCACCTAGTGGCCTTTCAGCTCTGTCTTCTCTGGATTCATGCTGAAACCAGATGGAACAGCTAGTTCCTTGATCACTGTATGGTTGAAAGATGCCCTGGCTAACTGCCTAAGCCACGGAGGACTTTGCCTGGGCAAGAAAATCACTGAAGTGTTGCTGTGTTTTAGGGGGTTAATTTGTTAACCTAGCCCCTCCTGGACAAAATTTACAACCAGAAGCAAGGCTGTCTCCACAGATGCCATCACAGACAGGTGGCAGCAGAGTACCAGCAGCCCCTCCACCTGCATGACTGGGCTCTTCGTGGGCCCACAGAATTTGGAACAACCCCAGAGAGAACCAGAGGGAGCACCGTGAATTGACCAGGATTTCATTTCAACAACTTGGCAGAACAGGGGCTCGAACTAGAAATGAAGTTCAATTAGAGAGAAAGAAAGTGACTTGTTCTGAACACCTCAATTTGTGGCTTGAAAATGGAACCCGCTCCCCAGATGTCTGGATGACAAGCAAAGCAAAGGCCAACTGGCTCTTCTCTGGCTGTCTGCAGTTTAGCCAATGGAGTCGACAATTTCTCATTTCAGAGAATTATCGCATTTCAGGATGAAATGGGACCTCCAAGTGCTGGGATGACACACAGGTTTCATCTCCAGTGCCAACTCCAGTGGATTGTGGGTGACTTCCTGGAGGGCCATGTCAGAGGGATTCTAGGACTGCGTCCAGGCTCAGTGGGGAAGATAGGAT
>NW_017731846.1:206737-228375 GCF_001890085.2 Hipposideros armiger
TTAGGTCAGTTTGAAATTTAAACCTCCTCAAAGTCGAAGTGGGTTCTACCCCAAGAGAAAAAATATGCTTTCTTCTTTTAAATATATTTTTTAATTTGGTTTGCATATGGCAAACCAAAATGAGAAAGATGCTACTTAAAAGGACAATGCATCTCTAAAAATGTGGTCTTTACGCAACGAAAGAAAATTTGATAGTTTTCTGTTCAATGGACTAAAAAATAGAAGGTTGTAATTGAATTTACCTAAGTCTTCCCAAAACAAATAAATAGGTAGGTAGGTAGGTAGGTAAATAAATAAATAAATAAAGAGTCATGTACTTCTCACAGCAGCTGAAACAAACCCACCAGACACAATGAGCCCGTTACATACTAAAATACTGGATAAAAACTCTGGTCAACATCTCCTATGAACTCCCCTTCCACTTCGTTGTTGATAGTAAAAAAAAAAAATAAATAAATAAAAATAAAATAAAAAAGAGAAGAAATGAAACATTAACCTTTTCCACTCTTAAGCTAAAAGATTATTCCAGGTTCAAATGCATAGAAAAAGATAAGCACACCCCATTCCTCTGAGCCTTCAGGACAATTAACGCATCTTAGAGTTCAAAGCCAATTGGTTTACACTTCTCTCTAACTGTTTTCCTGATTATCAAAGAAAAAAATCACAGGCACTGTGATTATCCTTCATTATCACACAAGACACAGTGTATGTAAGAGAGCCTTTCCCTTAGTTCGTTTTTCAACACAAGAGCAGAAACATCAACGCACAAAAGTGACAGGGGGACCGGAAGTAAGAGCAGTTTCCCGAAATGCCTGGGATGCAATCTTTGTAATCAGTCAAGGATACCACCCACCACATCTGGGTGGGCACCAGAGCCGATTATGCTAATTATGATTGAGCTGGATGAATAGCAAATCTGTCATATTGTGGCTGGGCAGCAACTGGGGATAAAACACCAGGGTCTAGGACATGCTATTGGGTCGCTTCCTTCTGCCTGTATAGACATAGCATAGAAGGCAATAATGTCACTACAGAAAGGCTAACCTCCTCTAAATAATCTCCTCTAAATCTCCTCTAAACTAAGTTTAACAAATGTCAATAACATGCAAGAAAATGAAACAAAACAAAACGAAACACAGGGCTCAAACCACATACCCCCAGAGGGGACAAGATTCCCACTCTACCAGGTACAGACATCATGCATGCCTTACACAGGCGGTCACTCAGCACCACCCTAGCTCACTGTGAGCTTTGGGAAGCATGGATGCATATATGTCTCTTTGCTGTGCTGCTGGGGACTCACACAGAACTGGGCATGTTGAAGGTGCTCAACAGGTTGTTAGCTGAATCAATGAACTGACATACTCCCAAACCATCCAGTGGCCCCTCAGTGAGTCATGTACCATTCTGTTCCACACTGCTTCATTAGTTGCATTTAGCATCTAAATTCCCAGACGCCATAGGTGCTCAAGAACCAAATCTTGGGCTCTGGCATTGCACTACATGGCTTCAAATCTTGGCATCACTTCCTAGCTGTGTGACCTTGGGAAAATTACCTTAGTTCTCCATGCCTCCACTTCCCTCTCCTGTAAAATGATGATTGAAAAACACCATTTAGCCCACTAAGGTGCTCTTGTGATTAAATCTGATAATCCATGTAAGAGACTTAGAACTGCCTGGCAAACATTAAGCACTCAATACACGCAAACTATTTCTCAGTAATCAAAATTAATCAACTTTATTTCCAGGTATTAACATGAACTAATGTAAAAATATACTAAAGAATTTTTAAAAAGCAAGTTGTACAATGATATACAAGGTCTGACAATTACATTCGAGAACTCATCCTAGAAAAAGTGCTACATACCTCATTACTGAATATCACTATGGTCACCTTCGAAGTACTCCTATGCACCGATGCCAGTGCCTAGTCCACCCTTCAAAGCAATTTTGGAACTCTTTTACTGGAATGGCTATCATAGCTGTCGTCGTATTACCCTTGATGTCCTGAATATCATTCAAATGTCTTCCTTTCAATATTTCCTTTATCTTCTGATAAAGAAAAAAGTCATTGGGGGCAAGATCAGGTGAGTATAAAGGGTATGTTCCAATACAGTTATTTGTTTACTGGCTAATAACTCCCTCGCAGACAGCATTGTGTGAGCTGGTACATTATCATGATGCAAGAGCGATGAATTGTTGGAGAAAAATTAAGGTCATTTTTGTCTAACTTTTTCATGCAGTCTTTTCAGCACTTCCAAATAGTAAACTTGGTTAACTGTTTCTCCAGTTGGTACAAATTCACAATGAATAATCCCTCTGATATCAAAAAAGGTTAGCAACATCATTTTGACTCTTGATTTGGACTGACAGAACTTTTTTGGTTGTGGAGAATTGGCTAACTTCTATTGTGCACTTTGACGCTTTGTTTCAGCATCCTATTGGTACACCCATGTTTCATCACCAGTGATAACACGAACCAAAACATCGTTTTGCCTCTCCAAAAGGTCTTGGCAAACTTCGACTCACCTTTGCTTTTGTTCATCGGAGAGCTCCTTCGGGACCATTTTTGCACACACCTTTCTCATGCCAAGATTGTCAGTTAAGATTTTCCTGGTTTTCTATCAATGTTTACTTGGTCTGCTATGCTTCTCACAGTCAGCCAATGATTTTGATGCACAATTTGATGAATTTTTGCAACGTTTTCATCAATTCTGCTCATTACTGGCCGCCCTGATCTCTCTTCATCAGTGACGCGTTCTCTCCCATTAGAAAAAACGTTTAATTCATTTGTACACTGCAGATTTCTTTATGGCATTATCCCCATAAACTCAGACTAACATGTCCCTGATTTCACTTCCACTCTTGCCAAGTTTAACAAAAAATTTAATGTTTGTTCATTGCTTTAATTCAATCATTTAATTCTCACGATGGCACACAAAAACACGCAACAACAATAACGAACACTACTCAGCAAGACACCACCACATGTCGATACGAACACAGCTGTGAGACACTGATACACTAAGGTTATGAAACCTTACCGAGCTGTTTGTACAGTGCTGCCAATGTAAGCACACCATGGCACGTTCATGGACTTAATTGTCAGACCTCATATGCAGAGTATGTGTTAGAAAGATAGTAGTAGCTTTCTCTGGAGGTAAACACACACACACACACACACATGTGCAAGTGTAACTAAAATTCTCTGCAAAGCCATACTATAAATCTATGCTTTCCCGGGTTTGGGAGATTCCAATGGAGCTTAAGTTTTACCTGTAATGTTCTAATTATAATGAAGTGGATTCCTGAATTATTTTCTTAAATTACCATTAAAATCTTAAAACAAACTTTTAAAATGTATGCCAAAAATAAAAACAAAAATGAGACACAAAACGGAAAATCATTTCCACTGACAGAGCTGGGAGGGAGCTCTCTCCGTGGTTGCTGGAGGAGGGAGTTGTAATTACTTGGATACTGGCTTCTTCTCAGCTGGATCACAAGCTCTGCCTGGCCAGGACCTCACCTGCCTCTCTTCACTCTTGCGTCCCCAGCACCAATCACAGTGTTAGGCACACAGTAGGTGCTCAACACATATAAAAAGACCAAACAAATTCATTTAAGAAACAAAATTCAAAATCCTTTAAGCAATTGGATAAGGTTTCATTTTTCAACATCTGTTTTGAAAGCCTAAGCATATTTAATTATTTAACTTTCAAACTATGAGGAAAGAATTTTGATCAGTTGGGGGTTTAGCCAGTGCATTTAAATCACAGATATTTGGGGAACGCTCTCTGCCAAAACAACACTCCTTTTATTATGACACCCCCCCCTCCATCTCACATCATGACCTTGGAGGCACAATAAATAGCTTTGCTTCCCCATCCCACCACAGCCTGAGATTGTGATACGATATGCAGACGTGGTCTACAGAGTCTTGCAGGCCGAAGCAAACACGTCAGCAAAACTACCCATCATTGCTATAGATTTATGTCAGTCCAGCAATTATACAGCCTGTCACGGGTTCTGGGAACACGCTAAAGTGAAATATAGAAGAATTCCTCAGAGAGCAGCAGCAAAAAATCGAAACTCCTGTTCCCTCCCCCCAACCACCTCTCCTTCTCTACTGAGGTCACAGCCCCCGGTGGGGCTGCAAAAAGCCACCCACCTTAGCTGGCCTGTTAGGGTGGGTCATATTTAAGCACCACAGAGAGATCTGTGCATTTCCTATGGGGGAAGCACAGGACACTTTCAACTGTCCAGCACGTTGCCCCTTAAAGCACATTTGTATATTTTGGACTATGTCCCTGACTACCCCCCTCCATAAAGCTGGGGCAACATGGGGTAGAATCTAAGACCCCGTGTAACCAAACACACAAGACCATGGAGCTTTCTGAACTTAGGTTGCTCGTGCTAAAGGTGAGAAAGACTTTATATTTCTTTCAACCCATGCCAAAAAACAGGTGAACAAGGAATTTTGAAATGTCCTCCCAGCCATGAGGAAATGCAAATTAGTTCACAGGGAGTTCTGTGGTCACAAAATCATGTATCCAGACCAGGCAGAGTAAGGGATTCAGCCAGAAACCTTCCTCTGCCCACCCACATCACTAGCCCCAAGGTCTTGAGCACCCACTATGTGACAAGCCATCTGCAGGCTCAAAGGGTTCAACAATGAGCACAACAGTCCTACAACCATGCTTAACAGTCCAGCAGGGAAAGAAGGCAGTACACAAACAGGTGGCCATTGAACAGCATGGGTTTGAACAGCGTAGGTTTCCTTACACAAGGAGTTTTTAAATAAATAAATACTGGGTCCTCAGTACCCTGGTTTTGTATCTGCAGATTCAACCAACCATGGATCAAAACAGTATTTTCAATCCATGGTAGGGAATCCGCAGATGTGGAGGGCCGACCATTTTCATTTTTCTACAGCACTCTGTATAAGGGACTTGAGCATCCATGGATTTTGGTATCAGTAGAGTGGTCCTGGAACCAATCCCCCATGAATACTGACAACTATAGTTAAGTTTTGGGAAGTCAAAAGTTATACACAGATTCTTGACTGCCTTGGAGTTGGTGCCCCTAAACCCCGTGTTGTTCAAAGGTCAACTGTAATTATAAAATCAGTTAATCACGATGGTAGTAAGTACCAGAAAGGAACCTAGGTGCCAAAAACTGAAACCAGACTCCAGATGTGGACAGAAGATTGGCTTTACTAGTTAGTGTTGGCTCCCCAGGTTTTGGCAAGGATTAAATGAGATCATTAAAGCATCCAGTTTAATGTGGAGTTTCAAACTTCAGTATCTTATCCCACCTCCCCCTTTATATCAGAGAAGTGGGGAGAAAAAGAGAGCATGCAGGAAATGAGTTCAGATTTCAGGCAAAGTTATTATGGAGAAAAGGAGTCAGGGTCACATGATACAGAGCAAAGTGTGTTAGATCATCCAATCAGTGCATGTTCCTCTACAGAGATGACATATGAGCTGAGCCCTGTGTGATATGCCAGGTGAGAATGAAAAGTGAGGGGCATGTTCTCAAGACAAAGGAAATGTGAGAGTCAAGGTCCTGAGCAGAAAGAGGTTGGCTTGTTTAAGGAAGAAAAAGAAGGCCAGAACGGCCATAGCCTTGCTAAACTCTGGGGAGAAGGAGCAGGAGACCTAACAGGGAAGGAACACAACATGGGGCCTTGTAAGCCAACATGGGAATCTGAGGCACTCAGTTCTAGGGGCCAATCCCCAGAGGGGGGGAAAAATGAATATAGGAAGCTCCAAAGAGTGACATATCAGCATGGATACAATAAACATAGTTTAATTGCAAAGCAGAGAATTTGCCACGTGCTGGTTCCCTGTAAGGAATGGCTCAAGTAACTAAGCAACCGACTGGTTCATTGTTTATGAACATCCAACGTTACTGGGTTCAGTTCTTGGAAGGAGTTAGGGCTAAAGATCTTGGACTTCCAAGGAGGAGGAGGAAGAAGCATATTTATTCAAGACTCCTCTGCCCATGTATTACTAAGTCTTAGCAGAGCAGCTGGTCCATAAACACAACTGAAAATTCCTAAGCATCGCAAAAGCTGAGTGGCTAGAACGCCATGCTTTGCTTAAGCAGCTGCAAATTTCATCTCTCTTCTCAGAAGTCCCTATTTTGCAGCTCCATAAACGTATTGGCAGGCTTCTGTTTTAACTAAATGGACTTTTAATTGTGTGCGTTTCCTTTCCAGAAAGCCTTTATGATATATCTTTATAACGCTGTCATCGTAAAAGTTACTTAAGAGGACTCTTGCATTCATAGTGAGTGCTTCCAGAGGCGACAGCACAGGCCTCGCAAGTCCTGAGAACAAGCGACAGAGTTTCAGCCCAGCATTTCTCTCCTGGAAGAGTTCTTTCAACCCCACTACCCAGTAAGGGCATGTCTACCTGGCTTTCCAGACAACAGAAATGAAATCTCACCAATGTGGCTTAATGAAGTGGAAGCATATTTTGATTTTTTCTTTTTAGGAAATTTTTTTCACATTACATTTGTATACTCGTTTAAACAAAGCAACTTAAAGAAGCAAGAACTCACACCTTATCTACATCTGCTGTGTTTGTTTCTCTCTCCATCACAGCTCTCAGCTCTGCCTGACTTCCTTCCATACAAGCAGGTCTTTCCAGTGTGTTCAGTCCATGTCGCCATACCAAACTCTCATCCTATCAGCTTAGCTGCACTGGTAGGAAGTCCAGGACTTCTTATTGGGCTCTAATTGGGCCCGTCTGAGTCACAAGCCCTTTCTGAGGCAATTCCTGTGTCCAGGGTACTCTGGGACCTCGAGGGGACCAAGCCTGAGCATCCTCCCACCTTGTTGCTAGAACTTGTTGCTAGGGCTCCAGCATCAAAAGGAAAGAGATGGTCCCCCAGAGAAACCCAACAATGGGAGCTATGAAAGCACGGTGACTAGGTTAATCCTTTGGCCACGTAAGTCCACTGTGCTGTGAGTTAACAAAGTTGCACACTGACCTGACCACGTGCACTGAGTAACGTGTAATCCTCCTCCCCAGCAGGGGCTTCACAGGTCTCTGAGTTTCGCTTTTGGAGGTTATTTATTATTAATCACCCCTGTTCCCCTCAAGTGTTATGAAAGTGTTCAATCAATACTTTCAAACACTGACATGACTGAGCAGAAATAGAATCGCTTACCTCTAAAGCCATCTCCAACATCTCAATTGGGTATTTCACGTTGAATGCTGATAGCATAAAATCTCCTTCCAAAGTGTAAAAAGCTCTGCTACTAGAAAGTCTCAAAGATCAAGTTTAATGGTGAAGATGGCTTCAAGCCCGTGAGCTGGGGTGGAGTCAAACCACCTTACTTATCCTTTCTTGGCCTTCATTCTCCAACAGCAAACAGAGTCGCCACCTTCTGCCATGCGCCGTCCCTAACACCATCTGATATTATCTTACATATTTGAGTGTACAGTTACTGTCTGTCTCCATAAGTTTCCCATGAAAATGTAAGATTTAGACGTCCAGGATGTCATTTACTTGGATAGCCCCAGGGCCTAAAAAATATGTGCATGTAACAGGTACTCAGTAAATATTGGCTGGCTATAGGATCAGTTGTTCATAGAATCCCCTTTTTCACCAATCCATTCCCATAGGATCCAACCTGGAAATGTTATCATAAGAAACTATTAAGTTAAAAACCACTGCCATGCCCACAGGTACTAGCTTCAGACTTACCCTAGAATCTAAGAGTCCCACCTCCAGCAGGACATCCATCTGCCCAGGGTTTCAGAAAGTTCCTTGAGACCATGAAGGTTACTGTGCTTTGATGCCCCCTTTCCCCATTTCTATAGCTCTTTTACCTTCCTGCACCCACTATGAACTTGTGTGCTTGATTTTCTTCTAAAGATATTTTATATATCTATTACACTTCCATTGACTCTATTCCCTATATTAATGCCATATCCCGTGACTATATATATGTTATAGTTGACATACAATATTGGGGGAGGTGGGTTATTTTCTGAGGGGTGAAATGTATAACTATTACATTGTTTTGTATATCTGAAATTTAAAAAAAAGATATTTTATAATACTTCTCTCAAGTTCTACTGAGACCTTGATTTTATCCATCTAATGGCTAGTTGGTGGATGAGGACTGAACGACCATCCACTGTTGGCACTGTCCCCATTTTCCAATGTACTCAATTGTCCTTGGCTTCATATCTGAAATGCCCTAGTCATTGCTCCATTTATAGGCCCCCGGAAGCAGGTGTGTTCAGAAGATTCTCAGCAAAATGAGCATACTTCTTGAATTAGCCTACCGCCACCATGGAAGAACATAGGACCCATCACCATTTAATTATTTTCTTATATTCACTAAAATGCTTTTCAAGTTTTCTTGCTTTCATGTTGGCCAGCAAACCCCCTCTTTTTATGAACAAGCTTTTCAGTAAAGGGATTTATTCTAGCTGCAATCAACCTTTCTAGAAGGGAACCATTCTCTCGGACATGACAAAACCCACTAAAAAACAACAACAGCAGGAACAGCAGCTGTATGACACTGTTGATGCCTAAGAGAGGAGGGAAAAAAATAGCTGGTGGGGGAAAAAACTAAGTCCATAAACACTGCAGGGAAGCAAGGCTCCCCCAGCTCTCACACTACATGCGGCAACCAATTACTCTCTCAAAAGAAGAGTGCAGGTCTTACATGAAGTGGAACAATTAATTTCACGCTTGTCATCCTGGCCTCAATAGTAAGTTGATTTGAATCAGATATTTGTGGTACATTACAGCTTGCAGAGGACAGTTCTGGTGCCTCCTGAGCTGACGGGCTGCCTTGATGGCTACCATTGTAAAACAATCCATCAATAAGAGTAATTATGGTATTGATCCAAGTGGTTGGCTGCTTCAGATGGGAATCAATTCTCAGGAGTTGCTGGGAACAGAAACGTCTAATGGACTATTCCATCACTAGTCACTGCAGCAACTGAAACAGCTAATATTCTGGAAAGTTCTTAATAATCACTCATTGAATCTGCATTTCTGCTTCGCTGGTCATAACTAGACCCTGCTTACTGTAGCCTGAAAGTCAGTGCAAGTGGAGGAAGAAAGCGCCAAATGTAGATTTTTAAAGTGCTGGCATTGGCCAAGCAAAGTAGAACAGGGAATGTGGAAAACTACCTTCAATCATTTTATTGTGTCCTAATTAAAGAAGCTCATGAATTTTCTCTGAGTGAGAAAGTGCACTGGGAAGAAAACAGCTTATTTTATAGATGCTGCTCTTACAGCGGTCCCCAGCAAGAGAAGAAAATTCTGTTTCATGATGTTGATGGCATCGGTGACAGAGAGCACAATGTTATTCATGTGAAATTCTCAAGTCTGTGTCGCTCACCATATCCTCACTCCTGAGGGAAAATGGAGACACTCTAGGGAACAGCATAAATGTGGGGATACCCATGGCAGCCCACATGCCTAATAAACCTACTTTCTTTTTCCTGCACTCAGATAAATGCCAGTTGATTTACAAGCAGGCTCTACCATAGCCAGGGCAGCCCCTGCATGGGATAAGAAGACCCCAGAGCTGCCACACTCCTGTCAGATGGTCCCCTGGTCAGCACAGTCAGAGAAAGGGTAGCAGTCTTGAGGACTACCTCTTCCGGTCTTCTTCCTCTTCCAGTCATGGCAAAACCAGGCACGGCACTTCCCGGCACACACAGCACAGCAGGCACACCTCCTAGCTGACAGGATTATAGGCCCAACAGAAAAGGTATTTCCAACCTCAGGTTTGGGGGCTTTTCCTTTCCAGGACTCAATTTACAAGTAGACAACCTTATTTCAGGGTGTATTCATAGTAAGACCTCACAAAGCCTACTTTTTGACCCTAAATTTGAGAGTGATATCCTCTTTCCAACTATGCTTTTGCATTTTCATATTTTTCATTAAGTATTTCATTGCTCAGCCCAGCTCTGACACTTAACAGATGTGCCACTTTGGGTAAGTTATTTGACCTCTCTGCCTCTGTATCTCCATGTCTACCCCTGCAAAGGAGGATGAAATGATTAATTCTGAGGGCAGCGTGTTCAGAAAAGGCTTCACTGAAAGACACTGAGGGTCTCCAAAGTACCAGCGCACCTGGCAGTGGAGGTGGGGAAGGGGCTGTCAGGCAGAATAAACAAGGTAAGCGAAGCCAAAGGGGCAAACACAGGGCCCTCCAGTGTTGCGTGGAGCACAGGGAGCTGGGGTAGAGACTACTCACTCAGGTGGGAGGCACACACAGAAGGGCGTGGAACACAAAGCTCTAAGGATTACACTTCTGTTAGAAGCTGTGGAGGCTACACTGGGCTTCTAAGCAAGGGAGTGAGCTGACAGAAATGCTGTTTCAGAAAAAGTAACCCCAAACCGTTGTGCGTGATGGACTGAAGTAAAACGGGAAAAGGAGCATGAAGACCAGCTAGGACACTGCTGCAATCATTCGGAGGAGAGATGATGATAAAACACCAAATTCTTCCAAAATAAATCTTCTGTAATGGGGACATTATTTCAGAGAATAAGTTGATTAATACCCGTGTGGACATTTGCCAATGCACGTCCTTGCACTGCATTTCGTTTTGTTATTTGCAAGAGTGGCGGTAACGTTATTAGGAATTTACAGGATCATTAGTTGTCCACCTCTTATATATCAAAGCTCTATAAGATGCCTGAGTGAATTCCGAGTTCAGTTTGGAAAGTTTCAAGATAACAACAATATATTTATTTAAAAGCTTAGAAGGTTTTAACGCCAGAATGACTCTTAACTCACCTTTGCACTATGAACATTACCATTAAATCAAACAGGATACCATTTTTAAAAGGGGAAAATCCAGTTTATACCGTTTTTAATGGGAGAGAAAAATGTGTGCAATAGAAACCAAACAACCATTCCACAAGGGAAGAGTTACAGATGTTTGTCTTCCCCCAGCAACCAAATATTAATTTCACTGATGGTGAGATTAAGGAGGCAGACAATAGTCAACTGAGATTACACCAGTGCTTTTATCTGAAATTGGCAGCACCTTTGAGCTGGGACTGGAGGACAGGAGAAATGTCTTATTAATACTCTGCAGAGTAGATTGGTTGATAAACCCTCCCCACTGCAGATAAAGACTGTGTTCATCGCAGAAATTGTATCGACTCCCTTAGAGCATGCAAGCCGCTGTGTACAGGGCTCTCCCATATCTTTCTTCTTGAGTCCTATACATTTCTGAGTAAGAAGATTTTTACTTTAATTCAAGTATGTTAGTAACAATAGTAACAAAAACAATAGTACTAATAGCAAATAACCCTTACATAGCACTTATTACACGCTAGGCTCTATTCTTAACGTTTAGCATTTCATCATTACAACAACCCTGCACATTAGGTACTATTATCATCTCCTTTTTCATACTGAGGAACTGAAGCTCAGAGTGGTTAAGCAATTTGCCCACCTCATCTTCTCCAATCAACACACACAGGCACCTACAGGTAACCACTCGGTGGATATATCATTGCACTTCTACAGAGTAAATACATTGCATTGTTCCAAAATGCAACAACAACTTATTAAAAGCTACCTGACAGTTCTCACTGGTCCCTGGGACAGCAGAAGAAATGGAAGGGTAGGACAGAAGCAGGGGGTTGTTAGATAAGATAAAGAACCACCACTTAATCCCAGCTTCCTATCTAGAAATGGAAAATGACCCTCAAGAGATCGGACACATTCCTGACAAACCCAAACCTGTCGTTTGATGAGAGAGCAGCCCTCCTCAGAGAAGTGCTTCTCAAGTGGCTATCCCACAAAATGGAAAAATCCATATTTCCAAGCCCAGCTCAGACTTAGCCCAGGACTTAAACAAGATTCCCTGTGTGAGTTTATGGAGATTCTTGGATTAGAAACTGGAGTTATCCTGATCTTGCCACCTGAGGGGACCCCTAAAAGGCATGCACATATACACACACTCATAAATACTTCCTCTGCATCAAAATGTGTGTGTGTGCCAGGAATAAAGAGACCCACTCACAATGTCTCATTCACAAAAGAATTCACACAAGTCTCGCTGAGCTGAGCAAAGAAACACTTTAAAAACCCAGCGCTGATACAGTATCTCACAGTGTCATACCGACGCGAAGATGCTCTGAGCAGCAGCGCCGGAGAGCACAGGTCAAACTCAGGGCAGTTCTGAATCTGCACCATTAAAGGTCCAATTTCAGAGCGGCGCGTAAACAAGACAGGCACAGAATGATTCCGCGAGAATACGAAATCAAATCCTGGCCTTAAATGACCAGCCAGAACCACAGGATCATAGAAAAAGCCTGAGCTATTTTACTTTAGGATGGCCAGCAAAGTCTCAGAAAGTGCAGACAGGTTGCTGGGGCCCGGAAATGATTTAAAGTAGGAACCATGGTGCCTAGAAGCGAAGATCCACTGTGTTTACTTGGGGTCTAGTCCTCTAATTGGCTCTGCTCCCCATGCTGCCCCCACTCTTCTCTACCACAACTCCCCTCTCATGGAGCCCTCAGTCCACAGAGGGCTCTATTCTTAAGAAAACAGAATAACTTAATCATACTATCAATACAGGACAGTAGGAACACCTGAAGCATCACTCAGAAACATGGCACAAATGAGCTGGGGGGGTCACAGACACATGGCAGGGGACAGATGGCAGGGGACCAACGATGAATGCCTGGTCCAAGGTGAGAACAGAACGGAGAGCAGAGAAAGGCAGTTCTGTGTCCCAGATTGGGCACCCTGCACGGTAGACACCACAAAGAGGTGAGAGATGACAAAAGTCCTGGCATGGAGTGTTCAGAAACTAGTAGAGACAAAAAAAAAACCTAATATTAAGAAATTGTAGCCAAGTCCTAGTAACAGACTCATAGTCACTAGCCAGTTAAGTCTTTATAGAAGCCCCTATAACACTTCGAAAACAAAGAAAAGAAACAGTAAAAATACAATCTAGTGTACATGACAGAGACACTGGTCCACTGCCCTTGACCACAAAAATAAGACAACTCCTCGCTCACAACTGGTTCCATGCTATCACATTTCTGTAATAGGTATGGCTGACGTTATCTACTGGTAAGACTATGTATATCCATAGTATGATTAAGTTATCTCAAATAAATTGTAGTGTGAAATCCAGTACAAGAAGCTCAACCCAAATCTAGGGTTAGTTGTCCAACAATCTATTCATCAGATCATCCTGTAAGAAAGCAGAGGTTTTTCCTGTAAGGATCGGCTTATCCTTTGGCAAAACTTTATAAATGGAATTAAAAAAATAAAAAATGAGATTTGAATACCAAAATGGCAGGTCTGTAAAAACAGAAATAGGTACCACTGGGGTCCAGGCACTTTACACAGATGCATCTTGGGATCCTAATTAAAAAGGATTTCTGGAGCGATTACTGAATGAATAAAATATTTCAAAAGCCGCTGGTTGACAGTACATAAATACTGGAAGCAAGCAGAGTTCAACAGGAAAGCTAGAACAGTAAAACATCAGGGCTTCTCTATAACCCAGTGGGTCCTCAAATTTCACACCACTGTTCAGCCTTATAAGTGAAATCATTTTATGATAATATCATTTTGATATTTATCTAACTAGCCCCTTGGAGCCAGGTCACTTAATACGAATTCCGCTCCATGTCAGCACCATACTTACGAGTATGTTCCAACAGAACAACATTCATTCAGATTCAAGAGAGAAGATACACACTTCAAGAGCCAGAGCAGACATGAGACAGACATTGTTCAGGGAAGCAATACAGCCTCTCTAGTTCTGAAATTGCTGGAGGCGCTGGGCGAGATGAGATTGGTACAGAGAGGACGGTTCCAAGGACCCTTTCTGACCAAAATAGGTTGACATTTGAGATTTCCACTCATTCTTACTCACTACAATGCCACGGTCTGCAGATTCTAAATAAACAGTGGCAGATGGCAGTAATATGCTTCCACAAAGAATCCTGGGTTTGTCACCTTATTCCATCCTAAATAATCTATGTTTTCAAATTAAGTTGGTTATACAGATAGACTTGTTTTCTCTTAACTTCAGAATACAAAAATACTGCCTTTCGTAAGAGTTGGAGGTGCCCTGCAATTCCACTTCAGAGGCTGACTCTCCTTCTCCCCCTCGCTGCAACATGACTTGAGCCTCACTCCCTTTCTTCTCTTACAGAAGCCTCTTTACTGCTCCCCCCCATTTTCCTCCTGCCCCCAAACCTGCCCCATCCCCCTTGTCAAACCCCAGCAGCAGGATCAGAGCCATGCAGGTGGTCCCAAACCTGGCTGGGTTTTCCCCTGGGCACACATTTCCCAGCCTCTCTACCTGGTCTAGCCCTGCTTCAATCTCCTGCCTAACCCCGTACGACACCCCCAGATTCTCCGGCTAAGACAGTCTGTACCTCACAAACTGCAAGCTGGTGCTTCCTTGGGGACTTTGCATCAGCTGTTTCTTCTACTAAAATGCTCTTTACTCAGATCTTTACTCCTTCTTGTCAACAGATCTCAGATTGAATGTTACCTTCATTGCAGATTAAATGATAACCTTCCCTGAATTCGCAGACCAAGTCACTACCTAACTACTATCTAGCATATTGCCTAGTTCTCTCCTAGGTCTTACCAGGGTCTAATGTTTTCTTGCTCATTTGTTTCTTGCCCTCCTCCTACTAGACTGTATGTCCCCTTATCACCTGTGTAGATACAATGGATTTATAGTCCTATGTTTGTCACTTATCAACCACAAAACAGGATTCTGCCTAATTCCACTATGTATATTAGAACAAAATAACCTGTCATGAAAATCAAATAAGAAAAAAAAGTGATACTGACATTGAACTGACTAGTAAGATTCTTGTTGATCATGGCTGCTTCCTATTAAACTTTAGACTTTACTAACGTTGTATCCCAAGAACACATTCAGAGAAAAAGCAGGCTTCTCTGAGGAGCCCTATTAGATGCATCTGCCCACTGCATTTTCAGAGAAGTCCAGACCGCTCCAACACTAAATGAGGGCTCAGGGCACTGACTCCATGGTATCAAAGCCCCATAACACGATTTTTTTTCAAACAACAAAAAGGCAATTAAAGAGCTGTTTGTATCTATTTGTGGACCACTTTTACATTATTAAGAGACAAAAGGAAGAATGGTCCCACTCATACCAAAAAAATCCACGGAGTTTTAGCATAGAATGTTGAATCCCTGTGTGTTAGGGTTCTCCAGAAAAACAGAACCATATATATATATATATATATATATATATATATATATATATATATATANACAGAACCATATATATATATATATATATATATATATATATATATATATATATATATATATATATATATATATACACACACACACACACACACACATATATATATATGTATATATACACACACATATGCATATATACAGAGGATGCCAAAAAATGTATACATATTTTAAGAAAGGAAAAGCACTGCATTAAAATTACACTTATGGTAACCACTTTGAGCACCTTTTGTAACTGCAAAAATCAAACGTGACTTGTATTCATCTTTTGTTATCGGTATATATTATTACAATTTTAAAATAGTTTTTTCCTTTCTTAAAATGTGTATACATGTTTTTGGCACTGTGTGTGTGCATGTGTGTGTGTGTGTGTGTGTGTGTGTGTGTGTGTGTGTATACAGAGAGAGAGAGAGAGAGAGATTATAAGAAATTGGCTCAAAGATGGCGAGGTAGATAAACGTTGTGCTCATCTCCTCCCATGACAACATCAAAATTGCATCTAAACTACAGAACAACCATCATTGAGAATCGCCTGAAGTCTAGCTGAACAGAAGTCCTACAACTAAGGACATATAGATGAAGCCACTTCAACACTAAACATTGTATGTCAACCATAATTGAAAAATAAGAAACTATTTTTTAAAAAGAAATTGGCTCATGAGATTACAAAGATGGGCAAGTCCACAGATGCAGTGTGTGCTGGCAGCTTACTAACCCAGGAACGCCAATGTGCAGTTCTAGTCCTGAGGCCGGTAAGCGGAGACCCAGGAGAGTCAATGGTACAGACGAAGTCCAGAGGCAATCTGCAGGAGAATCCCCTCTTGTTCAAGGGAACCGGTCTTTTCGCTCCATTCAGGCCCTCAAATGATTGGGTGAACCCTGCTGCATTATGGAGGGCAATCTACTTACTCAACACTTACTAATTGAAATGTTACTCTCATCCAAAAACACACCCCAAGTTGACACAGAAAATTAACCACCACAAGTCCACCCCTTGTCAACCTGGCACCCGTACACATCTCCCTAAACCACCCCTAACTTCCAAACACAGACAATAACAAGGCCATATTTCCACCTAACATGATACAACTATCCCACATGCAATAAAATACCTTTCCCAAGTAGAGGACGCAAAGTCGTTGGATAATGTTCTCTCTTTGATATCCCATAACTTAAATACAATGATGTAAAGTTAACAATACCTCAATACTACGATATAAAGTCAATATAACTTATGTGACTTGACAAGGGGATAACAAAGGGAAGAAAATGAAAACATCTGCTTTATACACATACACACACAGTCCTAACAAAATCAGGAGGAAATGCTCATGACCATTCCAGTCCTCATTCCTATTACCAGTCACGTGGTCACAGTTGGTATTTATAACTACCTTCTCCCACCACCCAGCCTGTCTTCACCTTTATCCAGCACCTCAGCTGCTTGAGATTCCTTCCTTGATAGGGTGACCCAAACCTTAAAATCCATATTAGTTAACTAGGGCTGCCCTAACACAATACCACAGACTGAGGGCCTTAAACAACAGGAACTTATTTTCCAACACTTCAGGAGTCTGAAAGTTCAAGATCAAGATACAAGCAGGACTGGTTTCTAGTGAGGGCTCTCTCTTTTAGGCTGGCAGACGGCCACCTTCTCACTGTGTCTTCTCATGGCCTTTCCTCTGTGTGTGTGTATCACTGATGTCTCTTCCTCTTCTTATAAGGACACCAGTCCTATTGGATTGGGGTCCCTTCCTTATGACATCATTTAATCTTAATTACCTCCTTAAGGCCCTACCTCCAAATACAGTCACATTGTATTTGGGTTGGGGGTGGGGGGACACAATTCAGTGCAATGATAACTGAATTGGTACAGCTTGAAATGATAGGCCCAGTCTCATCCAGAGTAATATATAGCAAGTAACAGTAAAGAAAAATAAGGTTACATTTTATGGCATTTTAGAGAATCTTTACTTATTCACCCAACATTCATACATTTAACCAACAGCTTGAGTACTTACTATGCATGAGGCACTGTTATAAGTAAGGCAGAATAAGCAGTGATCAAATGAGACATCAGATTATGCCTTGAATGTTGGTCATTCATTCATTGTGCGCCACTATTCTCAGATATGAGGTCCTAATATTGAATTTTAAATTTTCCATTTCAGGCAATTTTTCATGAATTACAGGTTTAGTGTTCTGTTCCTTGCTTTAGTTTTCTTTTTCAGGGGCTCCTATTAGTTATATGTTAGCTCTCCTTTGCTTATCTTCAATGTGTGTCCCTTTCTCTTGAATTCTTTTTTTTCTCCCTATTAAAAATGTTCCTAATTTTTACCTTCTATTTCTCTTAAGGCATTATGTGTTGTGTTTATTTGTTCTTATGTCCCTTCTAGTTTAATCTTTATTTCTGAAATATTTTTCTTTTATTTCCAATACTTTTATCACTTCTGTCACTGTGTTTCTTGGGTTTTTCTATTTTGATTTATGCTGTTCTCTCATATCTTTGACCACTTTCTTAATGAATTTTAACTCATTTTGATAATAGTAGGTTATGGTTTCAATCTGTTTTGGGAGCACCTCTGTTGGGTGTGTTATATGTGGAGATGTTACTCTGCTCCTAATTCTTTTTATCTAATTTGGTCTTTGTAAAAGATTTTACCTCCATCTTTTTCTGTGGATTGTATTTATGTGAAATTAATTTTCCTAAATTTTTAGGCAGAATCATGGCCCGCAGTAGCTTTCCTAGCTTCAGAGCTCCCTCTTCTGTTGTTTTCATGTAGTGTCAAAAAAATATATTGGGTGCTTTCTGAGACATCCTGGCTGTATTTCTACCCACTTGTCTATTGCTATTACCAAAACTTAAAGAGGAAGAAAAAATTCTGTGAGCCTCTGGGCAAAGCAAACAGTGACATATAAGGGAAAAAATGTTGTAACCAGACTTTGAAAGTAATGATTTTTGCAAAAGAAATTAGAGTAACATATTTAACATATTCAAGGAAATAAAATATGAGCCAAGGACTTTATATTCAGAAAAACTACTTCCAAGTGTAAAGGGCATATGCAACATATAATAACTCAGGGAATATGGTTCCCTTGAGTCATTTCTGAGGAATATACTAAAGAGTAAGCTTCAGACAATCAAAATGGCTAAGGAGCAGAGATGAGGACTGGTAGTGAAGATTAAATACATAGATGCTCGGAAAATTAAGACCAAATAAGGGTTAAATGGAAGAGTATAGTATGTAATGCTGCATGCTTTCAAAAATGTAGATAACATTTTTTAAAACAGAATGGGAAAAAACGCAAAAAAATATTTTCAGTATTTTGAGTAATAATATTCATGGTGAAATACTGTTCTGAGATATTTTATGTATATAATATGAGGTCAAACAAATAAATAGTCATGAGTTATGAGATATTCTAATTTTATCATCCCTGTGTCCTTAGACCCAAGTTTCTTGGTGTGAAAGATAGGAGATACAGATATAATACATAAAAACTCTATGGTCCTGTATTTGAATTGGAAGTATCAGTATGAAGTCATAAAGTAATAAAGTACTTACACACACACATACACACACACACACACAAACACACACACACATATTCATATATCTAATCTATACCCTGGCCAACTTCCAGCTTTGTCCCTATAAAGACATAGAAACAATGACCAACCAAGTAACACTGAGCACTTACAGCTCCCAGATTGTGGCCTTGATATACTATTTCTCACTAAAAGAAATCAAAATAACTCAGAGAAATGATTCCAGGTTTGGGGCAGGAAATGTACAAAATAAGCCTGGAAAATCTTGTCATTCCATGTAATGCAGAAGTTATCAAAGACTCCTAGGACCATGTCAATGGAGCCAACCTCAAGAATCTCTCTCAGGGCAAAGATGAGAGCTTCAGTAAAGTTGATAACTGCAACTGATTAAAATCCATAACATGTTTAAATCCATTTGTTCATAAAGATTCAGGAAAAAAAAACCCTCAATGGGTGCCTTCAAAGGATTATGGGGGGAAGATTGCCTACCTTGAACCTGGTGAACAAAGGCAAACGATCAAAGATTTATCTTGCTTGTCTTCTATGAACTATACTGAATGAGAAACCAAAGAGGAGACGAGGAAAATACTTCTTTATGGAGATAGTCTAGGTAACAAAAGAAAACTAAATGATACAATTAGAGTATTGCTGCTTTGAAATCCTAGTAAATTAATGAATTTAGGCACTGAGCACTCACAGCTGTCAATAACACAGAGGGCAGCAGGTGCCACGTGCCTCCTGGTGAGAGAACACTCTGCCACTGCCCACAGTCCTGCCAAGGAATTAGGCCTGAGTCTGGGCAAACCTGTGATTTGCAGCTGCCAATCAATTTACAGGACATACTGAGGACAGAAGAACAGAGTGAACTCCACCATGGCTGAGCAAACAGCAAAATGTAAACTATGGGAAACTCTGTGTAAGTTAAATGGCCTAATTTTTAACAAATAAATTGTAAGGGGGGAAAAGAGATAGAGGAGAAACCTTCAGGTTAAAAAAGGCATAATACATATCAAATAAGAAGGACATGGATGGGACTAAACTGTAATGTCTGGGATACACATGTGAGTGGTCAAACTACAAAGAAATGCAAGAACATAGTGAGAGAGAAAGAGAAAGAGAGACAGAGCACGCTTATGGTCTGACAAGAGGAGAGGAAGACAAAAATAAACTTAAAAACCCATAAACTCCCAAAGCAATTGGGGTTGGGTTTATTTATAAAAATACTGTATTGGAATTACCAGATGACAATGACAATAGAGAAGCAGATCCCAAACTAATAATGACCATTTGCTCTTTCAAAAGGATCCATTCTTGTGTTACATTTCCATTTGGTGAATAGACAACGGGGTGGGGGGCACTGGTGACAAATTTTAATGTTTAGATGAGCCTATTTTTTGTAATCAGCATTCACTCATGATGGCACCATGAGGGACTGGGAGAGAACAGTGTGAATTCTCCTTCTGAAGTGAATTCAGGCCTTCTGAATAGATGCTGTTTCTCAAACTCTGCATTACACTAACAACCACATTACATGGAGGGTCCAAACTTGGCTGATGGAACCCATGTCCAAGACCAATGTGCTTTAGGTACTATTGCCACATCAGTGGAGTGGGAGGCAATCCAATACACCAGGTATTGGATGAAGGATGAGAGGGCAGGCCCAGCCTACGGCCAAAGGCCCTAATCTTCAGATATGACCCGAGCTTAGAGCCAGGGCTCTCTCTGTTCAGCACACACTACCTTTCGATGGTTTCAGCCAGGGAGTCCCCAGGAGAATAATTATTCATAGGCACACACACAAACACATATAAACACACCTACTCACCCATTCACAACCATTAGAAAAACAAACAAAAAAGCCTGTGTTCTTTGATAATCCAGCTACTTGTAGACTATGCCCATATATATAATTTAGTGTCCAAATGGAGACACTGTTCAATACGAAAAGGGATGACATTGACAATTATGCAAGATAACTGGTATGAACTGGCACTGTCCTGGGTAAATCAGGACAAAAGGTTACCCTAGGTATGTCCCATCCAACACATTGTAAACTTCTCAGATGTCACCTAAATCCTTCCAGAATTCTTGTTTTGGCCTCCACACTAAAGGTGATTACCAGACTCTCAATGGATCCCTAAGGGTAGGAATAAGATGGTTTTGGGGAGGTCCCTCAGCAAACATGTACTGTTTATTAGTCAAACATTTAAATGTGGACTGAATAATGTATAGACAGCACATTATACATCATTTCATATACCACTGCGTACAATGAAACTACAGTCTTTCAGAATATTTGCTGACTGAAATTAAAAATGACTGGTACATGCCTCTACAGGCCATATCAGTAACAGCACACACACAAGGCGCAGATGCAGATGCCTACTTTTGAAAATTCCTGGTATATTCAAGTGATGCTTCTTTTCTCCCTTCAGCCAATCAGTCAGCAAATCTTTGCTGAGCCCTCACTATGAACAGGGAATTCTGGAGCCACTGAGGTCACTTTGGGCCCTGCTCAGGGAACTCACCAGCCAGGGAGTCTTTGGCACAAATGATGCTATTTTTAAAACTAATGAGACATTCGATAGTTTGATTTAATAACAATGAATGTATACTGTGTTTCACAGTTGACAGTTTGAACATACTCCATCTCATCCCACTAATCGCTGTCGGTTTCCTTTAAAGTTGAAGAGGAAACATTCTTTAAGATCATCTCGCAGGCCAGCTGCTTCCGGCTCACCAGCTGCTCTCCCCAGGTGAGAAGTTCAGGGCATTTTCCCACCACTCTGCTCCCCCCCCACCTCCCCCTCACCCTAC
>NW_017731846.1:228480-302079 GCF_001890085.2 Hipposideros armiger
CCCCTCCCCCCACTCCCACCCAGATCAGCGTTGCTCAGTAACTAGCCAGGTGCCACCCATTTCAGCAGCAGCTGAGCGCTTCCTCAAAGGCCCACACAGCAGCCCCGCTTGGACTCCATGGTTTCTCCACTTCCTCCCCACGGTGTCCTGGATTGAGAAGGATTGAGGGCACTCTTAGGCTCTGGGAGGAAGTGCTGTAATAAATTATTTAGGTCGTTCTCCAGCAGAGAATGGGGGAGTGCTGTCACCTGAATCTGTACCCCTACAGCGGGGAAGCAGGCGCTCAGAGGTTCATTCACCTGGTGTAGCTAAGACACGCGTCATGCACTGTAAGTGCCTTTTCCATGGACTACTGCCGGCCGACCCTATGCTACATGTGCCACACAAGTTACATCATGAATGCGCTAAGCTCTGTGACCTCAGAGGGGAAAAAAAACCAGAATGAGTCAAAACTAGAACTGTTCAATTCGGAAAGTGTCTCTACATACATTCTAACTTCAGTGTCTTTATGAATTCAGTGACGAAGGCAGGGCACATATTATTATCCATACTATTATCCACACCCAGTGTTTACCAAGCAAAGGAGAATAAGAGGAATTAGTGACTTGTCCAAAGCCAAACTAAAATGTTGCAAAGCTGAGTCAGAGCTCAAGAACCTTCCATTCGGCTGTTTGAAGTGGAAACTACAGCCTAGACCTAGAGCCTGGTATTAAGAATGACTTAGAGGTCCTCCCCGCGTCCCCAGGGGTGCTTAATATATGTGTGAGAGGGGATGTTTTGTTTTTGTTTCTTTGTTTTTCCCCTTTTGAGTCTAATGAACTAATCATTTTTAGTCAGAACTATCAAATGCTTCATTGGTCTTAAGAATGAGTGTAACGAAGAAAACACTGTTATTTGCGCTGCTGTGTAAAGGACATACAGTTCCTCCTGTGATATGAACAATCACCAAGCCTTCAGTTTTTGTCCTAATCCCATACATGCTGCCCCAGCTGTGGAGATGTGCCAACGACTTGCCTTCAAGAACAGGAAAGCAATGAAGAACTAAGGACCAGAAAAAAAAAAAAACGAAAGAAAGAAAGAAAGAAAAGGAAAGGGCCGGCCAAGTGGTGCGTTGGTTAAGAGCTGGCTTGGGATGCCAGAGGGCCCCGGTTCGGATCCCACATATGAGGGCCAGTGACACTGCCCTCCACAGCTAAGATGCTTAACAGCTCAACCTGGAGCTGGGCTGCCATGAGTCCCCGGCGATGGCGTAGGCTGCAGCCCCTGTGGCAGTGGGTTGCCATGGGCTACCATGTGTAGCCAGCAGCCAGCATGAGCGGCCAGTAGCCGCAGTGAGCAGCCGTCCAGAAGCCGGCGACTGATCGGCCTCGCCTGGGAAGAGCGCAATGATGGTGCCAACTTGGGCCAGTGAAGCAACGTCCTCCACAACTAGACTGAAGAACAAAATGACAGCAACTTGTCTGTTCCCTTTCCACAATTCCCCAGCACTGTTCCCCTCCCCCAATTCCCCAATAAAAATCTTTTAAATAAATAAATAAATAATAAAAAATAAAAATAGAAAAGGAAAGAAAGGGAAAAAAAAGAGGACTAAAAATAATCTGGAGCCATGGGAATGGACAGTAAACACTAAACACTAAAGAGTCCAGAGCACCCACCCAATTTTCGGCCAGGCTCATCGGGCATCACCCAGTGTTTGCCAAGCATGCACGGCCCCTCGGTCTCGGGCCTTCCCACACTACCTACCCCCTGATCTTTCTGGGGAGGGAACCCATGCTCTCAGCAGCCTTGGATTTCCAGGACTCCAAGGATGAAGGGAAAGCCCCGCTGAGCTAGAGAACAGAAGGGCTGGAGGCAGAGGGCGCAATCCTGGAGGAGATCTGGAATCAGAGGGCATTAGGTTTAGGGTCTGAAGTTGGGTTTCAGGCTAGCTGTTGAAGCTGAGTGCAGTTTCCCTGGAACCCAGTCTCCTCAGGTACCTCTGTTGTTAGGAAGAGTATTTTCTACAAAGCACTTCCAAATTTTGACAATTGGTAGAAGGGTGCTTTACTGTCAACAATCGACAACTCCCTCCTTGCCCCAGTCCCAACCAAAGAAAATCAACCACCTCCATCATTAAACACCATGCCCCAGGCCCCGTGTTAAAGCTCCTACATCTTTTCTCTCACTTAATCCTCACAGCAACTCGGCTTCATTGGTAATCTTACCATTATACTTTAGGTGCGGAAACTGAGGCTTCAGAAATTGACATAACTTGCCCAAGGTCACACAGGAAGCAAGTTCGGAACTACCAACCAGCTACCGTCCCCAACACACTCAGCATTGGAAGCTGGGTACAGGTGTCTCCAGAGGCCAAGCTTTCAATCACTGCCCCACACTGATGCCCTCTACCACGGGAGCTTCCTAATATTGCCCGCCCGCCACCCACTCTGCCCGCCACCCACCTCCAACACAGCCACATGAGCAGCCTGCTGAGCACACAGCAGCCTCCAGGGTCCTACACGCACTGTGAGTTGGGCATGCCTGACTTGGTCTGCATGCCCCAGTTTGTTCAGATGGTTCTGCAGGCCTTGTCTTCATCTCAGAGTTGCCCATAAGGCTCTTTGTGCTTTACATGCCTTCTTAGACTGTGGACTTTGGAGCCAGATCGCTGGGAGTTCAACCCTGGCTCTACCGCTTAGATGTGGCCTTGGGCCTCACTGGGCTACTTTTTTCTCATCTCTAACATAGCTACTCACGACAGTATAGGAGGTATGCTATGAGAATTATATAAAGTTCAGCTCATGAAGTGCTTACAATAGTGCCTAGCAAGAAGGAAGCCCTCAGTCATGGTCACTTAGACAACAGCACTGAGATTTGCCAGATGAATGTCTAGACTTCTCCCAGAACCTGAATGACTGGCAGCCAATAAAAGCAATGATACAGAGTGATCCCAAGGGGCTGGGTCTTAGCTCCATGTCCAAGAGGACTCCTGTGCCACTGGATTCAGGTTCCATTTTGAGGTCACCCCCCCAAAAAAAAAAAGGAGAAGTGGACAAAAGAATAAAGACTTCAGTCTTTATTTTTAGACAGTTTTTTCCCCCAGGAAGTTGGATGATAACAACTGGCCTGGGTCCAAAGGTACTTTTTTCTTTGTACCAAGATATTTCCAGGAATGACAGCAGCTTCAAAGCTTCTGAGGGAAAAGTCAGCCTTTACTCTTCTGTGGCTGTTCCAAGCATCTCTTTACGAAACCAACAGAAGAGTCTGAAATCAATGTAGAAAAATCACATCATGAACCATAGCACAGGGAAGTCAAATTCTTCTTCCTGCTATTTCCTTGCTCAGCTGCCCTTACTAGAGGGGAAGGCATCTCTCAGCTGCTGATGCATATTCCTTTTACTTCGCTAATTAGCATTCTGAGGGGATGCCCCTCACAAGGCAAATCGCCCTGCAACTTCTGTCGTTCTGATTATGCTGAAGCAGCAGAGGGTTTTCAGTAACCGTCTCTGACAAGCATTACTATAGCGGGTAATTACTGTTCTCTTGGGTAGGCTGGAACAAAACAGACTTGCTTATCAATGCTGATCTTTCAGCCTAAGTTGCTGGACTTCTGACCTGCAACAACCAAACAACAGGACCTGGCAGCTGCCCTTTGTGGCCCCTTAAAAGAAAAAAAAAAATCCACCTAATATGACTGTTACCAGTCAGTTCTGTTCTCATATCTTGATGGGTTGAATATTCCCTCTTACAAATTCCCTCTTACTTAAGAGCCCCATAACATCTTGGACCACTACAGATAGTTGTAGATAGTTTGTCAGAAACTCCAAAAGGACAGTTCACATTTAAAAATTAGAGATTGCTGAGGGCCGGCCAAGTGGCTCAGTTGGTTAAGAGGTTGCACAAGAGTGCGAGCTCTGAGCAACAGCGGTTTGACTCCCAGCCCGAGCTGAGCAGCCGCTGAGCTGCCAACAGGTGGCAGGATGGCTCAGCTAAAAAAAGAAAAGAAAAAAAGAAAAAAAGAAAAAATGAATTAAAAACTAGAGATTAAGTTCTTTAACTATATAACTCTATTCTCTATTCTGTAAACTTTCTTCCTGGCCCCAAATAAGATGTCACCAGTGTCATTTACAGGGAGTCTTACAGCAGCTAATGTATAGTGAGACTTTACCAAGTGCCTGGCATGGCATAAAGTAGTTTGATTTTAAGTGTCATCTGACATTATTCTTATAGAAAACAGGTTGGCAGTTATTAGAGTTGTATTATATTTTCACTATCCCTATTTTAATGATAAATAAAGTGAGAATTAGATACTCAAATAAACTGCCCCAAATTCCACGTAAGTTTGACTTGAAGCTCTGATGTTTACACACTACACACTATGACCTCCTATGCCATTATTTTGAGCAAGGCTCAGATGTTGTGTTTTTCCGGAAGTAAAGTTAGGATTCTGAGCCCCGGCAGCTAGTAGAGCCACACTTTTCCTTCCCAAACCTCTTCAGCACCCAGTGATCTTCCTCTGACACAGCACTTCCGGCATGGACTCCTCAGTTAGCAACTGGAATCACAACAGACGTAAGAATCCTTCTCAGATGCAATTACTGAAGCCCCAGGGCTGCTTCAGCACTCTTTGATTCTTGCATTGGCGATAAACTTTGGCAGTGCGTTTATGCCTTGTCTGTCCATCTGAATGACAAAATCTCAAAAAGCTAGAAGCGTTAGGCTTGTTTCTCTACAGCCTTCCCTTGGTACAGTGGTAACCCTAGAAATACATACTAACTGATTTATTTCCACATTTAACTAATACAATAACTGCATTCTTGCGTATAGGGCTGCAAGCAAAGCATCTCAACAACTTCAACCCCTACTCTTTCCTGGTCTTCAAGAGCCTCTGAAAGGTCTTAACCACACTGCAAGCCAAGTCCCACCCCAGAGCTAGCTAGTACTCAGCCGACTCACTAATTATTGTCCAGTACTGCCTCGTGTCCTCTCCTTCAGCCACAGGGCCAGACGTCCACTCCTTTTTACGTATCAAATAATAACATTTTGACATGCTTTAGGGAGAATAACTGATGATGAATTTGTGAGTATCACATCCCCAATATGTTTCCATTTGACAACAATAAACACATCTGTTGGTTTATACGTTGCTAATAAATAAAACACTCAAAACGACCTAAAGACCTTAAACGAGTTTATTAGTGCTGTGGCTTACATTTGTGGTAAACAACACTTTGGAGGCATAAAAAAAGTTAATTTCCTTAAAGCACAGGAAGAGTCAACCTGAATCACTGTACCGAGTTCCGATTGGCCCCATCAGGGGCAGTTTAGACTGTAGTCGGGAGGTAGCAGTCTCAGGTTCCAGGTTCTTCTTTTTGGCAGCTCTTGCAAAACCTCTTTTTTCTTTTATGCTTAAATTGGGAATATATCGTAGTGCTTTTCTTTCTCTTGAAAAGTGGGATATATTTGCTTGATTGTATCCACTTCTCTAGCAGATACCGTCACATATAAAAACTGACAACATAAAAACGATGACACCATAGATAACTTTGAGATTTACTCTTTTCTCCCCAATAGTAAAATCTATGACAATAGAAAGAAAATATCTTAGCAATCTTTTGAGGTTTTTTTTTTCTATTAAAATAAATCCACATAGTGGGATGGCCATAAGAAAGCAATTAAGAGACCCAAATTGGATTTTTTTGCATAATCATTTAAGGTGATTTGCTGTACCTCTGGGTTCAGCAGCAATTTGCTTCTGCCTCCTTAATATGCACAGGTGACTGACAACCCACAAATGTCAACACAGGCAATTATGTGACTAACATAAAACCCAAAGTTCTACAGAGGTTCAACTATGTTATTTTTTTTTAATTACAATCATTTTTTTTGGGGGGGGGACTGCTATGGCAGGAAAATTTCCTAACATGTAAATTACTCTACAGATGACTTGTGGGCATAACAAAGGCAAGTCTGATGAGTACAAAGACACTGAAAAATGGTATGGAAGAGTGTTTTTCAAGTCTGCACTTTCAAACTCTGGTCCCTTAGCATCAGTCTGGAAAGCCTCTGCAGAAGGCAGGTTTCATGGGATTTGGGAGATAAGCCACACTCTCAGAGACTCACAATGCACAGCAGGAAACCAAGGCTCTGAAAATTCCTGCCTTAAAGAAACCTGCTTCACTTGGCTTCACTCTGTATTTCCTAAACCTATTTACACATGAAGCCATTTTTTTTTCTACTTCACATCTATTAAAACGTGTTGAACTCATGGAGCTTTGGGGAAATCCTGCAGTAGAGAGAGGAAAACACTGGCGAATGTAGCCAAGGGGAAATTGAGCCAAAGCTGGCATGCTTTGCTGCATGTGACACATGCTGACAGCAGACACACGCAGGTTTTCAATCGAGGTAAAAGATAGTGATGTAATAACTCCTAAGAGGCAGGAAAAGGGCAATTAAAAAGTTGAGTCCGTTAAATAAAATTTGGTGGGTCAGCTAGAGTTCCTCATCGTAAACAGTCAAGTAAAGCTAGCTACTTGGGTAAAGGTTTCTCTTTATCATGAAAATGTGTAAAAATGCGTTTGACCTACATTTCATTTGTACAATTTAGATAAAAGCCAAACTACACCGATACACAGATTATCAGGGAATACAAAATACTAACTTCTTAGATAAACAGCAACAGGGCCACTCCTTGGTAGATGTAGGTGGATTTGGGGAATAAACTGAGTGCTTTCGCCCTCCTTTCTGAACCCCCGTCTCCTCTCCAAGCCTCTGCCCCAAATGATCCAAGACTCTGGCGTGCTCTGTTTCCCCTGCACGGCGAAACTTGTAAGCCCTTTCACGCCAGATGTGTTATTCCTCCTGGGTACACGAGCAGCTTGAAAGAGGTATGGTAATGTTTAACACAAATTATTTAACACAGTTAATTCTTCCAGGGGGAAATAGAGGTGTTGGTAACAGACACTTGGTAGGGGAAGAACTGCCTCCTACGCTGGAAATCAGATCCAAGTAGCCACGGGCATCCTCTACCGCCATCAAGCAGAATCATTACACCCGTGCTAACAGAATGTTCTTCACACGTTAAAAAAAGAGAGGTTATCGTCAGCAACAATAGCAGCTGCCATTTAAGGAACAGCTAATGAGTACCAACTACTGTGCTAAGTGCTTTACATATATTATCACCTTCATTTTATCCTTGAAGCCATCAATGACATGAAATGTGATATTCATTTTACTGAGGAAACCGAGGTTCAGAGCGCAAAACCATGTGTGCAAAAATCTGCTGGCTAGTGTGCCCCATGTCTGGATTTGAACCCAGGACAGCGTGGCTTGGCTGCTATGTTGTACAACATGCTTGGTTTGGCTTGCTTAGAACCGTGGTGTTTCCAAGGAGCTTTGCATTAGTTTACGAGTTGCCCAATGGGCCCAGGCACAAAGTTTCCACATCCCTGACAGTCAATTTCCATGCACAGAGACTGGATTTGTTGTGCTAAAGTTTTTAAGCCACCACTCAACTTTCATCCACAGAACACATATGGTCATGTTGACTTGGCATCCTGCTGTTCAATCAAAAGTGACAATAATCCAGAGTTTAGCTCAGTAGGTATTTTTTAATAAACTTTTTGTCTTAGACTAGTTTTAGGTTTACAGAACAATAGCAAAGATAGTAGAGTTTCCTCTATTGTTATCCTCTTACATTCGCATGGATATTTGTCTACACTAAGGAACCAATATTGATACATTATTATTAACCTAAAATCTATACCTTAGTCAGGCTTCCTTAGTTTTTACCTAATGTGATTTTTCTCTTCCAATATCTCATTTAGGACATCACATCACATTGAGTTATCATGTCTCCTCAGGGGCCTCTTGGTTGTGACACTTTCTCTTAGACTTCTCTTGTTTTGATTATCTTGGCAGTTTTGAGGAGTACTGGTCAGGTATTTTGTAGAATGTTCTTTAAATGAGGTAATGGGATTTTTGTGATTTTTTTTCATGACTGGATTTTAGTTTATGGGTTCTGAGGAGGAAGTGCCTTTTGCACCACAGCATACCACATAAATATGTGCCATTCTCATCACATCACGTGACTTACCAATGTAGATACTGCCCTTCATCACCTGGCTGAGGTGGTGGCTGTCAAGCTTCTCCACTGTAAAATTATTTCTTCTTTTCTCCCTTTCCATACTGTACTCTTTGGAAGGAAGCTGACAGCCAGCAGGTGAGGAGTGAGAATTATGCTCCACCTCTGTGAGGTGTGGTAGCTATGTACATTACATCGAATTCTGGAGATTTGTCTGCTCTGCCCCTATTTCTACATATCATGGATATTTGTGCTGAGTTACAATCCAATACTACTTTATTTATTTTGTTGTTAAAATTATTCCAGTTTGGCCATTGGGAGCTCTTTCAGTTGACTCCAGTGTCTCTACAGAAAAAAAAACAAAAACCTCACCATCGTGTTATTTGTTTTTTGAGTCTTGCTTAGTACTTTCTGATCCTACAAATGCTCCAGGATCATCTTATAAATTATCTGCTCCAGCCCTAGAATCTGCCACTTCTCCAGGAAGCCCTGGTTCCTTTTACTGGGAAATGGTATTAGAAACCAAGATGCAAGTAGGTATTTTTCTAAATGTTCATGAAAACCTGCTTAGTTTTATTTATACCAATAGTCAACCCACCCTTTGTCTTCTAAATAGAATCAGTTCCTGTATAATTCAGGCATACAAGACAACTGAAAACAAACTGCATGAAGATCAAAGAGAAAATGTAAGTCCTCCATGCCTTAATTCTCAACTTCCCTCTGACCTGCGAAGGGACCCAGATCTCGTGCTTACAGACAATATCCCCTTAGATTACATTGTCAAGTGGTCCACTATGTCCAGATGGCGCATTTTCCCAACGCTCTAAGAAATTTTTCCCAAACAATGAATGTTTCAACACTCTTTCAGAAAACAGAGCACAAAGAGCCACTGTCCTGCTTACCAGTGCTGTTTCATTGGATGTGCTTCTGAAGGAGCAGAAGACCACAGAGGACAAAAGGGCAAGGCAGCCTCTTTAAAAATATGCACTCAAGACACACCCGTCGGAGGTGCCTGCAGGCTCTGTGCCTTTGGATAAGCTGTTCCTGTGGCCTGCACTGCCTCCCCGCCCCCTGTGTGGGGCTCACCCTTACCTAACCAGTAACCTCTTATGTACTGTCCACAGCCTATGGATGACTTTCCTATGCCTTCCAGTGCACAGCTCCATCCATCATTCATTTATTCCACACTCTGGCAAGCTAGCCTAGGCCCCTGGGACCTGGGATACAAGAGTGAATGCTAACTGCTAAGACCCTGTTCTCACAGTTAATATTCCAGGAGAGTAAGGGGGTGGGGGTGGGGGGCGGGCGGCAGAAGAATGTCAGGTGGTGGCAATCGCTAAGAAGAAAAGGAGAGTGAACGTGAAAGGGATACCTAGTCTCTACTCAATGGCCACCTTATCGAGGGGCCTTCCTGAACACGCTCCTACCACTTTCCCTCTCTACTATTTGTCTTTCTCCTACCTTCAGAGCATTCACCATATTGAGTATAACTCTTTGTCATTGTGTCTTCCCCAGTAGACTGACAACTCCTTGGGAGCAGGGATGGGTTATATGTACCTTGTAAGCAGGGAATTTTGCATAGATCCAGCACCCAGTGAGGACCACTCAAACTCCCAGGTTGTTGACTGTCATGGGGTTCTGCAAACAACAGGGGCCTGGGCTGTAACATAGCTTTGTACCCTAATTACATAATATGAAGCATGGTCCTTGTACTATCATAAATTAAAATGTCCATGGTTCTATATCTTCATTTCAAGGAATAAGCTATTCAGTATTAGGAAAAGACTTATGAAAAGCCACAGAAGGCAAAATCCAAACAACTGATGTGAAAGGACAGACCTTGAAAGCATCATGTGGTGGGGTATTATGTCGAATGGGGGGTGGAGGTCACAGGTGATCTGAATACGATATATTTAAAAATGAAGTTCTTTTGGTCAAAACAAAGAAAAAGCATCTTCATGCAATTCACCACTTGTGACATGTTTCCTTTTGGGCTTAAAAACCTGCCTCATAGTATTGCTATGAAAATTCAGAAAGATTATGTGCATAAGAGTCTCAATCCAAGAACCAGCTCCTAGTAATTTTACAATGAGTGGTATTAATATGAGAACAGCGACAGCTAACACACTTTTACACATCCTACCACTCAACTCACTAAACCCTTGAGGGCATTAATTCATTTAATGCTCTCAGTAACCCTATGAACGAGGGGCTATCATCATCTCCTTGTAGCTGAAAATCCCAAGTTCCAAGAAATTCAGTAACTTTTCTGAGCGCATGAGGCCAGCAAATGGCTAATCCAAGATTGGAACCCTCAAAAATATTTGACTCTGTAGCTGGCTCTTCATGTCAGACACACACACACACACACACACACACACACACACACACACACACTCAGTGTTGTAATTCCCATAAAACATGTCTGTGCTGGACCATGAAGCAGTGGACCCAAGAGTTGGGATGGAGCCAAGCCATGCCACATGGGAATAAGCAACCCCATGTGTATCAAGGGCAAGGGGGTCACATCCAGTGCAATAGCTTGGGCACTGCTACCTGAGTTCTTGTGAAATCCCCTCCCATCCCATCCCAGAACCACCGCTTCTATTCATCATGCAGGTGATTGACATTAGGCAGCTCCTTGTCTCTATAGAATGGGATATAATAAATATGTCTTTAAAAGCTTGAAATCTATAACCTTGGCCTTGAAAAAACCATGTACTACTACTAACTATAATGCCCGTGCAAACCATTCTTTCATTCAACAAATTTATGGAACCACTAGTATATGCCAGGCACTTTATTACACACTAGAAATAGATAAGTGAAACTGGACAAAAAATCCCTTTCAGCTTCAAGACAGCATTACAGCAGCATCTAAAAGCATTCTTAGAACACAACTACACATTAATTACACATATGTGGGAGCCCCTTGCTCACAAGGCTGGCCTGCTTCTCTAGCAGATGCTCACGGAGTATTTGATGAATCAACCAACATAGTAAGAAATATACTGCTTTAGATTTTTCAAGGAACTCTGACAATCACCACCTCTAAGGGCTCCTCATATTTGCCCTAAGAGATAAAAAGAAGTAACACTGCCCCTACCTTACAGATGGTGGATCTTTGGTTGCATGTGGTTAGCTGTCAGAATAAGGACCAGAAGATAGGCTTTCTAATTCCTGCTTAAGAATTTCTTCTCCTCAAGCAAGGTAGAGCATTTTGGATTGCAGTAAACAGAAACCCTTATACATACCCAGATATCTGGCACCTATGACGTTTGAGCCACCCATTCCCTAGAGACCCAAGCCCCCTACCATGGGGCTTCCCCATGTCGTCTCAGTGTGACACCTCCCTGGAGACATCATATGAAGCCACTGAGCACCAAGCCCTGGCTTATATGTTGGCACAGTGGATATTTTTTGTAAACCACATGCTGTGGACAACACACGCAGGCAGAACCTAGAAATGGAGTCTATCCAAGGCACCATGTGTCCCCATCACCGTCTATCATGTTTAGCTGGATATCTTTTGGCAACTGATTAAATTCATGCAATTAAAAAGAAGCTTGGAAATTTTAGATCATTTAATTAAACTTTCTGTATTTTGTCCTGTTAAGCAGCAGAGGAAATGTTTACAACTCAATTGAATGAATTAGCATTTATAATTCTTCCTTTTGCAAAGAGGTTTATCGACAGCTATATAAAATACTGTTGAAATAAAAATGTCAAATCTAGATTCTTTGGCAAGATAGAAGGAATTTTATAAGATTGTGGAGGTGACATGTGGCCTAAATAACCTCTCACACAAATTTATTACATTTCTTGAGCTGTAAGTATAACATGTTTAATGAAGCTAAACATTTGCAACCTGCCTCCCACAGAGTCCAGAAGAGTCTGCCTTTAAAAGCTCCTGTGTCTAACTGTGGCTCAGAAACTATGTACATGCGAAGATGAGCTTTTCATTCATAGATCATAGAAGATACTCTACAAAATTATCTACAAAAATTATTATGCCTTTTCAGAAATTAATGACCCTTACAATCTACCAATTTAAACATGTATTAGCTTAGATAATTCCTATGAGAGTTAGAAGACACTTTCTTGAATATTAGTAAGATAAGTCAGTGTCTCAGTCAGTTTGGGCTACTATGACAAAATCCACGAGGAACTGGGTGGCTTAAACAACAGATACTTATTTCTCACAATTCTGGAGGCTGAGGATGCCAAGATCAAAGTGCCAGTATATTCAGTGTCTGGTGAGAGCCTTCTTCCTACTTTGCGGATAGCTGTCTTCTTGCTGTATCCTAGGCTGGGGTGAGGGGAGGTGCAGGGAGCACGCTACTCTGGTCTCTTTTTATAAGGGCATTAATCTCTTCATAAGGACCCCACCGCATGACTTCATCTAAACCTAATTACTTCCCAAAGGCTCCATCTTCAAATACTCTCACATTGGGGGTTAGGATTTTGACATATGAGTTTGGGGATGGGGAGACACAAACATTCAGCCCCTAGCAGTCAGGAAGGAGGATTTTACAGACTCTTGGAGCTTCACCTTTTGGGGAGCCCAAAGAGGGGGCCAGAAAACACTCCACTGGCAAGAATGGCGGAAAAAATTAAATCTGGTATCATTTCCCTACAATAAAATTACGCTACCTTTTAAATTTATGTCTGGTTTTAGGACCAGAAACTGGGAACACTAATAATTCAAAAATACTTTAAACCATGGGACAAATGAAACAATTAAGCCTTCTCATAGTCGGGCCTATAGTGAGTAGGTCTGATATTTATTTACTTATTTATTTACTTATGCTTAAAATTAAACTTAGCTTTGGCAAAATTTTCAACTTGCATAGTACTTTGCCATGGTTGGTGCTTCCTTTACCTTGGGTTTTTTAGAATCATCATATGGTGAAGTGAGAAAGAAGAAATAGAAATTACATCAAGAGGAGAAAAGTAAAAGGTTTCTGTAATCTGCAGCCATCCAAATGATTAAAATTTCCCTGTCTATTGAAATGAGTGCTCTGAACAAGATATAATAAAATGGATCCCAAAACAGTAAATTTGGTACATTATATGAAAAGCCTGCCAAGGCAACTGACACTCAGGGGAAAAATTGGCATTTTTATAGCCAGGTAACTGCCATGTGAGCAAAACAGCGTAAGAAGGAGAAAAGCAGAAATGAATCTAGTAAACTCCATAAAAGCTTCAGATTTCCTTACTTTATCAATACCTTTCAAATCCCACATAGAAATCATTAGCCCTTCAGGCCTGACACATCAGGTAAAACCGAATCACATATCATGAGACAAAAGGCCCAAACTAGAAAGAGAATCAAGTCTCCTAGGCTGGACAGCAGCATTATTGCTCGTCAAAGAAATGTCTGATTCCTAATATTCCATCTGATACACTACATGTTTTATTAGGGAGGCCATTTCATGGACAGTGTAGATGCCTGACCACTGCAATGTACACCTGAAGCTGAAGCTGAATAATAATGAATGTCAACTATAATCTAACATGTATATGTTAGTCACAGGATGTGGAGTACAGCTCAGGGAATAGAGTCAAAATGGAATTGTAAAAGCTGTATATGATGTCAGAGGAGTCATAGATTGGGGGAGGGGGATTATCAATTTGTGAGGGGTATAAATGTCTAACCATTACATTGTTTTCTACACCTGAAACTGATAAAAAAAATTTTTTAATAAATTAAAAAAAAAAAAGAAATGTCTGATTCATCCCTGATGCTTCAGCACTACACCCAGGAAGCTCTGACACAGCAGAAGCACAAAGGGCCATGGAGGTGTCTGACACACAAATCAGGTGAGGCTGGCCTCCAACAGGTCCCTGGGTCTTGTACGAAAACACATGTGAGCTCCTAGTGCACAGGACAGCAGCAGAGTGCTGCGTCACTATATCAACACACTCCTGGCATGTCTGAAACCCCTATGGGAAAACCCAAACTCCACTCATGACAATATAGGCAATAACGCCACACCTCCATCTGTAACGTGTGAAATGGTAATTCTGTCACCTCTCGGTTCAGACTGTGAGGGCATTATCTGTCACCAAAGCAAACAACTTAGTAAAGATTGGCATGGATCTGCTGAGAGCGATAATAAAGTTGAATGTTAATAGGCCACAGGTCCTTGTTCTTGGGTTTCTGACTTCAAGGTCTGAATTTCATGTGTGAAATATAAGGACATGAAATAAAACCCGTGAATCCCTATGAACTCGCTAAAGAGATCACTGCTAGACTGTGGCCACTTCCTCAAAGGCAGGGCGCATGTTCCCACCAAAGCGTCTGCCAGAGACAACAAGTATTGTTCAATCTTCTTAACACCATTTAGTGGTGTCCTGGGCTGGGTGATTTATATATATTACATTTAATTTCCAGAATAAGCCAAGTATTGTTCCCATTGCATAGGTGATAAAATTGAATGTCAAAGAGATCAGATCTCTCCATAAGATCACACCCAGTTAAGTGGCAGAGCTAGCTTTTGAACCCAGGTTTCTACCACCCCATCCTGCTAAGGAAACAAACTGGAGATCTATTAAAGCTCAAGATTTAGATCTTTGAGCAGGTCTCCATTCTCTAATCTATAACAATCAGGAGAATGGACCAAATCTCTTTACACCCTGGAAGTTCTGAAAATCTATTATTCCACTGTTCCTGGTATCTGAGCTAAAAGGTAGAAATTTGGCCTTGGCAAAGGTCACATGCTATCCTCTCATCACATAGAGAGGAGCCACAAAGAATTCCTGGCACAAAGATGGACCAAGATATGCAAATCAGTTCCACTTCATCCAAGCTTTGCTGGCTCAGAAAAGCAACTTCTCTCAAGACTGGTGAAAGGGAGTGGGGGAGATGACCAAAGCGTCCTGGCCAGTCGCTGAATTGATATGCTTTGCTTTGTCTTCTTGCAAAACTCCAGCCTCCAGCCTCCAGCCTCAATAATGCATGCATAGGATAGATTCAAACTCATGCAGAAAAGACTTAGAGAACTTGAATAACATTTAACTACCCATATAAGCTTCAGAAGGACCCCTAAACAAGTAAAGAATAAATCAGCATTCCATAACTTAGAAGGCTGGACTAAGATGTGAAACGCCATCTTAATTGAGACAGAATCTACAGTCTGAATCTAATTAGACTGCCTAATAAAACAAACAAACAAAATCAACATTTTCCAGAAGATTCTAACTAGACCTAGAGTTTACACAAGATAACATTCAGAATCTTGATATTTTTACTTGAGAAAATCTTGGATTTTTACTTGAGGAAAAATCCAATTAACAGATGCTCACTCCAAGGTGCTCCAGATGTGGGAACTATCAAGCAGAGGCTTTAATAGAGCTATTAAAACTATAGTTCATACCAAAAGAAATGAACAAACAAAACAAGACTCATACAAACAGAGATCCAACTGATGGCTGCCAGCAGGGCTGGGGGATGGGTGAAAAAGATCAAGGGGAACATAGTTAATAATATTGTGATATGTGTGCACAGTGACAGGTGATTGCCAAACCTAGTGAGGTGATCACATTGTAAGGCATATAAATGTTGAGTCACTATATTGTACACCTGAAACTAATATAATATTGTATACCAACCATACTTAAATTTAAAAAGAAAATACTATAGTTTGTGACATAAAGGAAAACACAGTTGAAATAAATGAAAAAACAAGAACATTCAGCAGAGACATACAAACCACAATAAAGAATCAAATGAAATTTTTAAAACTTAAAAACACAGTGAAGCTGAAGTTGAATAATACTAAATGTCAACTATAGTTAAATATATATATAGAGAGAGTCACGGAATGTGGAGTACAACAAAGGGAATACAGTCAACAGAATTGTAACAGCAATATAAGATGTCAGATGGGTAGTACATTGAGGGTTATCACTTTGTGAGGGTGTAAATGTCTAACTATTACAGTGTTCTGTACACCTGAAACTAATAAAAAAACATAATATCTTAAATAAAAAACTCACTTAGATGGGTTTAATAACAGAAGGAAGATGCAAAGAAAAGAATAAGTGAACTTGGAAGAGAGAGCAATAGAAATTATCTAGTCTGAAATACAGAGAGAAAGGGACTAGGGAAAAAAATAAAGAGAATTTCAAGAAACTTTGGGACAACATCAAAAGGTCACTGGAGTCCAGAGAAACCAGAAGGAAGAGATATGGGCAGAAAAGTATATTGAGAAAATAATTGCCAAATTTGTAGATTTAAGAAGTTCAGCAATTCAGAAACAGAATAAACTCAAAGAAAACCATATCTAGACCCAACATAATCAAATGGCCGAAAACAAAATATAAAGTGAAAAATCTCAAAAGCAGCTAGAGAAAAATGATACATTACATAAAAGGAAGCAATGATTTGTATCACCACAAATTTCTCATCAGATCCACAGAATTTCTCATCAGAAACTATAGCAACCAAAAGACAGTAGAACAACATCTTTCAAATGCTGAAAGAAAAGAACTGTCACCCCAGAATACAATGTCCAGTGAAATATCCTTCAAGGATAAAGGCAAATTTAAGACAGTCATATATAAAAGAAAATGAAGAGAATTTGTCACTAGCAGAACTGCTCTACAAGAAATGATAAAGAAAGTTCTTCAAGCCATAGGTAAATAATAACAGAGGGAAACTTGGATCTTCAAGCACGACAGAAGAAAAATAGAAATAGTAAAGAGCTGGTCAAATAATAGACTTCTGTGTCTAACAAGTACTCTAAAATATGCATGACTGTTTAAAGCACTGTCTGTTGGAATATTCAATGCATGTCAATGTAACACATACGACAACTATAACAAAGATCAGGAAGTAAAGAGACAAATACGATTGTAAGATTTCTACATACATGTTATATGAAATGTTATTCACTCTAAGTAGACTGTGAAAGGTAGTTGTTCTCAGAACTACACAATGCATAAGCGAGTGAATAAATGAATCAATAAAAAGACATTCCTTCTAGAATTATAAATTGTTGAATATGTCCATAGCATATCTTTACAAAAATTTTGCTGCAAAAATATCACAAATACAAGAAACTAGTCTATAATATGTTAATTTAATAATTAATATATTTCAGTGGATTTCAATTTAGATGAACTCTCATATAAGTATAAGTTTTCCCATTTCAAACAATCCCAAATCACTCTCATTAAAACTTAAACTATCAAGTTGGAAGCTCAAAATTACAACTGTACCTCAGGAAAATATTCAACCATGAAAGACGTTGAATTAATCAACTTTAAATACATACAGGAGACTACACTATAGTCATAAAAAACACTGGTTATCCAAAACAGAAACTAAATAATTAATGGAATTTTGGGTCATGGCTGTAATGTTCTCAAGATCCTACCCACTCACCTCAAACATTTTATTATTCTAGACCATGTGCTGTGTGAAGGCAAGGATTCATTGATTTTGATCTCTATATTCCCCAGCACCCAGCAAAATGCCTGCCACATGGTAGCTACTAACACCTACGAGATGAATTAAAGACTACTTCCCAGGGTGAGAATGAAATGAGGAAATGCATTTAAAAGTGCATCGTCTGGTGCCGGACATGGAGCAGACAGAATAAATGCTGGCTGCTGAACAGCAAACTCTTTCTCACCTCCAGCCTCTCACTGTCTCCACTCTCACCTAAAGCTTCTCTTATGCACGGCCAGCACGTGTGACACTGCTGAGCCTCCAAGCCTTTCAGCCTGGAAGAGGCCACAGATACAGTGGGGAAAAACACTGAAGTCAAAGTCCACACCCCTGAACCCTGCCTGGGCTGTGTCCTCCAACAAAACAGCTCTTTGGGAGCCAGTTGTCACCATCTGAGGGTGGCTTGATTTTCTAAGCTAATCATCTGCCATTCTTTTACGCTACATGAGTATCAGAGCTTTTGTAAATTTAACAATATTTTAATCAATCCTCATTTATAAAGCATTTATTTAAAAATGTCTTCTATAAAGGGAGCATTAGGTAATAATTATATGCCTAATTAATGAAGCTTTACTGAAAACCTAACAAGAGTGATTATGTCCCAAACATGACTGCAATTTGTGTGATGAAAAGACTGTTCCTATCAAAGCAGACTGACTCTAAACAAAGTTGGAGGAAACATTCATAGCAGTCACCAAGAAACAATCAAATATTGACATAAAAGAGGAAAACTGTTATTTTTTAATATTTTAGATAGCCCATTGTATGGAAGTTCTTGATCAAAAAGTTGCTTGGGGCCGGCCGAGTGGTGCTGTGGTTAAGAGTTGGCTTGGGACGCCAGCTCTGAGCAGCCGGGCCCCAGTTTGGATCCCACATGAGGGCCAGTGACACTGCCCTCTACAGCTAAGATGGTGAACAACAGCTCGACCTGGAGCTGGGCTGCTGTGAGTCACCGGTGACGGCATAGGCTGCAGTCCCTGCTGCAGCAAGCTGCCATAAGCTACGGTGTGTGGCTGGTAGCCAGCGTGAGCGGCTGGCAGCCGGTGTGAGCTGCCAAGAGCCACTATGAGCAGCCATCCAGAGGCCGGCGACCGAGCTGCCTCAACCAGGAAGAGCACAATGATAATACCAACAAGGGCCAGTGAAGCAATGTCCTCCACAACTAGACTGAAGAACAAAATGACAACAACTTGTCTGTTCCCCTTCCCCCCGATTCCCCAGCGCTGTTCCACTCCCCCAATTCCCCAATAAAAAAAAAATCTTAAAAAAAAAAAAGTTGCTTGAAGAACCACAAAAGACCCAGAATAGCCACAGCAATCTTGAAAAAAAAAGAACAAAATTGTAGATATAATGCTATGTGATATCAAACTATATTACAAAGCTACAGTGATCAAAACAGTATGGTACTGGCATAAAAACAAACACACAGATCAATGGAACAGAATAGAGAGCCCAGAAATAAACTTATGCCTGTATGGTCATTTAATCTATGACAAAGGAGACAAGAATATACAGTGGGGTAAAGAAAGTCTACTTAATAAATGGTGCTAGGAAAACTGGATAGATACACACACAAAAAAAACCAAAAAACTGAAACTGGACCACTTTCTTATGCCATATACAAGAATAAACTCAGAATGTATTAAAGACTTAAATGTAAGACCCAAAACCATTAAACTCCTAAAAGAAAATATAGGCAGTAAACTCTCTGACATTGCTCTTAGTGATATTTTTTCTGATCTATCTCCTCAGGCAAGGGAAACAAAAGAAAAAATAAACAAATGGAACTAAGTCAAACTAAAAAGTGTTTGCACAGCAAAGGAAGCCATCAACAAAACGAAAAGACATCCTACTGAACGGGAAAAGGTATTTGCCAATGATACATCTGATAAGGGGTTAGTTAATATCCAAAATTTATAAAGAACACATACACTCAAAACCAAAAAAATAAACAATCCAATTAAAAATGGGCAGAGAACCCGAACAGACATTTCTCCAAAGAAGATATACAGATGGCAAATAGACATATGACAAGATGCTCAACATCACTAATCATTAGAGAAATGCAAATTAAAACCACAATGAGATCTCACCTCACACATCTCAGAATGGCTATCATCAATAAATCAACAAACAGTGCTGGTGAGGATGTGGGGAAAAGGGAACCCTCATGCACTGTTGATGGGATTGCAAATTGGTGCAGCCACTACGAAAAATGGTTTGGAGGTTCCTCAACAAATTAGAAATAGAACTCTTATGACCCAGCAATTCCACTTCTGGATATTTATCCAAGGAAACCCAAAACACTAATTCGAAAAGATATATGCACCCCTATATTCATTGCAGCACTAGTTAAATTAGCCATGATATGGAAGCACCCCAACTGTTCATCAACAGATGATTGTTTAAAGAAGTGGTACATATATACAATGGAATTACTCAGTCATAAAAAGAATGAAAGCTTTCTATTTCGACAACTTGGATGGACCTACAAAGTATTATGCTAAGTGAAATAAGTCAGACTGAGATAGACAAATACCATATAATCTCACTTATATGTAAAATCTAAAGAACAAAATAAATGAAGAAACAAAACAGAAACAGCCTCATAAGATATAGAGAACGGATGGTTGCCAGAGGGGAGGAGGTTGGCAGCTGGGTGAAAAAGGTGAAGGGTTTAAGAAATACAAATTAGTTACAAAATAGTCACAGAGATATAAAGTACAGTATACAGAATATAGTCAATAATATTGCAACAACTATGTTAGTGCCAGGTGGGTACTAGTCAGGGGGATCACTGCATAAATTATATAAATGTCTAACCACTATTCTGTACACCTGAAATGAATATAAAATAATATTGAATGTCAACTATAACTGAAAAAAAAGAATTTTAAAAATAAATAAAATAAATAACATACCAAAAAAAAGTTCCTTGAAATTCCATTAAAAAAGAAACTAGCCAACACAATTTTAGAAATTCAAAAGGCACATTTGGCATGACAAAATGCCAAGTGCAAAAACAGGCTTGAGGTTTTGTTAGAATATTTACTCTACAAGAATCTTTTAGTCGGTAAGAAAAGATTGTTTTATTTAGCAGAATCCTTAATTAATTTCCACCACCTTGTCAGCATGCTTCACACTGTGCCGTATTCTACCAGGCTCTGGGGATCACTAAAAAGCTTAATCACCCAGCTTTCCATGGGCCTGCACACTTCTTTCAAAGTTGAAACACTGGGAGGGAGACACATGGTTCCCTAAAGATGGAACACACAGGAAACAAGCCCAAGGTGCTTATGAAGGGAAGAGGTTACAGCCAGCAAATATTTACTGTTTTCCTTATGCAAGAAAAGGAGGATTGTAATGCCAGCTGGGAAGGAGCAAAAATACCCCCCACTCCTTTGAAGGAAAGAAACCCCAAAAGGCACATGGTTTATTACCCCAACTATGGAGTTCAGACAGGTGTCTGTTATGGTCTGCAGACCAAGATCTCCAGAATGCTTTCTAGACATCCATATTCGTCTCCCCAAATATGAGATAACAATCCATAGAAACAATGGACAGGGTGTGCCAGGAAACGGGAACCTCAGCCCAAATGGAACAGGCGGAAGTCAATGGCGTGCTGGTACATGTCTACAACACCCAGCTGTCCAGGACAAAGAACCGGGGGAGGGGAGGTGGGAAGCCCTGCACTGTAACATTTGCTGATTTCCATGGTATAAATACTCTATCCTGGTCAATTTCAAGCTACCAGTATAAAGTCACCGGACATGAAATTGGGAAGAGATAAGCACAATTAGCTCTTGAGAGCTGGGGATCAGACAACTCCAGAGCAAACTGGAATGGGTAAGAGGGAGACAAAAACAGGAGTTTTTCACATGCAGGGCATAGAGATCTACAGGTAAATACTGGTTACTGACTGACCGTGGAATGGTTTGTAATGGCCCCTCAAGGATGTCCACATCCTAATCCCTGGAACCTGTGATTATGTTACCTAATGTGGAAAGAGAGACTTTGCAAATGTGATTAAGTTAAGGATCTTGAGATGAAAGGATTATCCTAGGTTATATGGGTTGGCCTAATGTAATCGTAAAGGTCCTTGTAAGGGAGACAGGGAGATGACAGCCAGAGAAAGAGATGTGACGATAGAAGCAAAGGTCCGAGTGTGCCATGGAAGACAGCCTTGAGCCAAGAACAGCCTCTGGAAGCTGGAAAGGGAAAGGAATAGATTCTCCTCCGGAGTCCCCAGCAACAACACAGCTCTCTCTGTAAGCACCTTGATTTTAGCCCTCTACAAACTATTTTGGACTTCTGACCTCTAGAGCTGTAAAATAATAAATCTGGATTGTTTTAAGCAACTAGGTTGTGGTCATTTGTTACAGCAGCAATAAGAAACCAATACACTGACTAAAACCCCAGCCAGACTCTTAAAATGAGGGTAGAGATTCATATGCTAACCTCTGGGACAAAACATTTAAGACAAAATAGAGCCCTTCACCTCACCCACAGGTCAAATAAGACCTGCAGACTAAACATTTGAGCCAGCTTCCAACACCAGGAAATTTCATGTTTAAAAAAAACCAGATGTTTTTTTCAGGCTTGTTTTGGGAAAACTAGGACATATGACCCCACTGGACCCACATCCCATGAGGAAATACCAGCTGAGGGGAGGTGCAGCTGCTCAGGGCATGTGCCAGTCCAGGATGCCAAGCTCTCTCTGCCTACCACCCTCACCTCCATAGTGACCAGTCTGACCCCTGGACTTCTTAGAGTGGGAAACCCCTGCTCTAAACTGAGCTTGGCTGGAGAGTCAAGGGGAGGGAGGGGTTAGTCCCACATAGCGGGAGGGTGGTCTCTCTCATCACCCTCACCTTTCTTCCTTCCCCTTCCATCAGCACCCAACACGCTGGAGGTTTGGGAGGTCCAAAGAAGAAAGGAGGTGGCATCCTCCTCCATCCATTCCTTTCTCCCTAGGGCCTATATTAGTTTCCTGTGGCTGCCATAACCAATTTTCACAAACTAGTGGCTTAAAACAATAGAAATGTATTCTCTCACAGTTCTGGAGGCCAGAAGTCTGAGATCAAGGTGTCAGTAGCGCCATACTCCTTCCAGAGGCTCTTGGGAAAAAACCTTTCCCACCTCTTCCAGCTTCTGGTGGCTGGTGACACTCCTGGACATTCCTTGGCTCTGTCTTCACTTCCTCTTCTCCTCCAGGTGTCTGTCACTCCCTTTGCCTCTCTTTTATAAAGATACTTGTGATGCCAGTTAGGGCCACCCCCAAAAAATCAGGGCAATCTCATTTCAAAATCCTTACCTAAACTGGCAAAGACCCTTTTTCTAAATAAGGTGACATCTACAAACCCCAGGGATTAGGATTTGGCACTTTCAGGCGGCTATTATTCGAGTTACTTCAGTGTCCATCAGCTCCCTAGCCCAGGGCAAGGTGTGGGGTAGCCAGACAGAACCAGGATAAGGGCATGGCCACTGGCTGAAGCTACTGGGGGGAGGGGCTGGGATGCTCAGAGACCCTGCTTGCCCTCTGGGTCTCTGACCTGCTGAACAATCCTCTGGTTGCCTCCCCATTGCACCACAAATAAAGCCCTGCCTCCCTCTCAGGCCCCAGGGCTGCCCTCTCCCCTAGCCTCACCCCTCCAGCCAGATGGCCTCCTTTCGCTCCCCACAAATTGGCTCCTACTTCTCTCCAGCCCGGATGGGACCTCCTCTCCTCGGAAAGGCCTTCCCCACACCTCTACCCAACAGTCATCACTCTCATCATCCCACCTTCTCTTCTCCCTGGCACTTGTCACTACCTGGGATTGCTCATCTTGCTCTCGTTTGTCTCCCTCCACCAAACCAAAGCTCCAGAAACCGGGGAACCTCGTGGGCCTTGTTCCCACAGCACCCTCTAAGCCCACCTGGGCCGGTGCTCAAAACAATCACAGCTAAATGAATGGTTCCCCCATTTCACACCACTGTGTTGATTTTAAGTCCTGTCTGTCTTCCGCCTGGGCTTATTTTTGACAAACACAAAACAGTTAATACATTTTTTCCTAGGTTTCCTTCAAATGTGCTCAGTTAAATCACTGATGTTAAAAAGCTTTTCTAACCAGACAATTATGTTGTGCTGCCTTCCAGCTGGAGTGCAAGAAGCCATTATGTTTTCTTTGAAATGCTTTTTCCTTACCTAATTAGTTTAAAATGTTGACATTAATCCAGACGTGCGATCGTAGGCGCTGGCACTTTGGTGCTCGCAGCACACCCCCACACACTTTGGGGAACAGCTGGATAACCTATCCCTCGAAACCTTCAAGGAAAGTAGGATCTTCCAATAATTATACAAATATTAGCTTTTATTTCACGTTATATAAAGTAAATGTATATTTGAAATATTTAAACATCATCAAAACATGAGTTTTTAAAAATCACTGAAATGCAAAGAAATGTATCATTGCAAGAAGACTGACATTAAAAAGCCTGTTAGTTTGGAATACAAAGATCCCAACTTTAAAAGCTTCTGTAGTCATAAAATATCTTCTGCAAAGGGTGTGTGTCAGGCTTTTCCAACTATGCCACCACCCAGCACTGCGAGACTAAAAGTATAATAGGAAAGAAAATATGCGTGGACACATAGGAAATGAGTGCATGGCTCTCAAAGGCGTCCGTCACCCAGGAAAGATGAGGACCATCTAATTTGGGGAACCAGCACAGGGCTAGGTTTTATTTAACAATGTAAAGAAATTAAAGAGGAAATACACACCCATGCCCCTACCTTCTATTATGATCATTTCATAAAGGATATTTTAAATCAAAAAAGAAGAGCAAGCTTAGAATAAAAAAGCTTAGCCCTTGAATGGAATATGTTTACATGTATGAGTGCCTCCCTGAATTACCCTTATTTCTCTTTGATCAACTGAGACCAGAGGAAATCAATTTCACACCCACAGGCACTGGGCTGTGGACCTGAGTTTGGAAATTACGTGAAAGGCTGAGTGACAGATGAAAAAGTAAAGAATGTGTGGTCCCATCTCCTACCCTCACCAGCTTTATTCACTTGGAAAGAGGGAAGGCCCTCCAGGCCGGCATGGGAAACCCAGCGAACAAAGACCAGATAAACCTTGGCTTCTAAAATCTAAAGGTCAAGTCTACATGTACTAAGAATGTTGGAAGGGAGATGAGGCGGAGCAGAATCTTTCACTTCCCCATCAACCCGGGGCCTCTGGGCTCCAGGGCTGCTCTGAGGAGCTGCCATCAGCTGAGAGAGAAGGCAGGGAGCATGCACCATGCATGGGAGGGGACTGGCCAAGGTCACAGCCATATCTCAGCTGATGGATACTCGGCACAGGGTCCTCACATCTGAGGATCCCTCCTCCAGGGCACTTTATGGACTATCTGTTCCCATCAGGCTTGTTGGAGAAACTCCAGCCAAAGGTCAGAGGGTCTGGGTCCTGAACCCTGGCCCTTGCTGGTGTCAGCATCTGAGCACCAAATGATAAGAACCATAGTGACCATGTCTCACTCGGTCATTAATACTGGTATTTTGGTATTACGAGACAAAAACACGAACATTGTCATTTTGGTCTAGTATTGTCACCTCTAGACACTGGCACAGGACACAGCTCTATCAGCGCTGCTTCTTTCTGACTATGCTAGGGCAGCCTTTTCACACCCTGGGATGTCACATGGCCTCATGACTGTGAGCTATTCAGAACAGGAGCATAAGCCACACTCCTCAGCTCCAATGCAGGCACCTCATGTATTGTGTGTGTGATGCCACATGTGATGAGAGTCAGCAGATAAAATCCATTCACTTCTCCAAGTCACCTTTAGTGACAGTGCACTGGGTACTAACCAGGTCCTGCCCTCCACCTCCAGACTGTGTCCCTTAGAGACAGGAGAGGATGGGCCCACTTGTCCCTCTTGGTGGCTGTGATGTAAAGATGTATTTTACAGCCCCTCTGTGTGTTTACTAGTAAAATAAAAGGCACTTGGAAATAATTGCAATAGACAGAATGTTAATGCTAGCTGCCTAAAGCATGGTAAGTGACAGGTGTAACAAACTGACTAATTAAGCCAGAGTTTTCTGGAATATGAGCATGTCCCCATAAGAATTTTTAAATGGCAGTTGCATGCTTGCCAGAGACATCTAGAGTCTTTATGAGTAGTCATCAGATGCTCCAAGGCCCCATTCCAATAAGGCATGAACTCCAGGGTCCAAGGGATCTCAGCAAATACATTTGTCCCACTATTTCCACTTGAGATACCCAGACTCAGAGCATCCCCAGCATTGCAGGGTTGACCCAGTGGTGGCCCAGCCACTCACCTGACTCTTGGGGCCCCTCTTCTCCTGCATTTTGCTAGTGAATGTGCTCTATCAACAGCGGGTGCTAGAGAAGGACTCAAGGCCAGAGGCATCAAAGCTTTAAGCTTTCTCTCCTCCCTACCACTTCCACCAATTCAGGTGAACACCAAGATAAATAAATCTCCCCATTTGGTTCCATTTTTACTTCTGCCCTAATGTCTTCTGCCATATCACATGTCCCCATATTAGCAGCGGTCACAAGGAATACATGTCCACATGTCCCCATATCTTCCCCAATTAGCAGCGGTCACAAGGAATTCCTTAATTCAGCCTACATCCTCTGAGTAGTGCAAGGGGAAATATTCTCTAGGTGAGGAGGATATACAGAGAAGGAATACTGTTATCTTCCATAAACAGTCTGACAAATGGAGATGTCCATTGAAGAACAATAAACTGTGACCCAGGGAAAACATGAGGGAGCAATTGTTCCGGTAATATCAATGTTCCTCGGGGGTTGGGGCACTGGGTAGAGGGGGGTGTCTTTATGGCCCAAATCCATGCTGGTAAATAGCTGCATTAACATTATAGAAATATACTAATTAATACAGCCAGAAAGGGCCTGAAGAAAAGAGGCTATATTATTTCTACTTAAATTATCCCATTAGCAACCTTTCAAGAAGAAGCAACGTCATTTGCTTCCTGAAAAATAAGGTTTTCAGGAAGCAACTGACCTGAGCATTTTCCTAAGAGAAGGAAACGGGAGCCAGCTGTTTGTGGAAGCCTTTGGTAGCTCTGGGTCCTCTTCCCACCACTGTAGCAGGTCATCTGGAGGCTTCACAAGGAACAATTGACAGTGGATCACCCTGACCTTGGGTCACCAACTCAGGAGCCCATATTTTACACACAGATTAAAGGCTGTTTGTGAGGAACCAGGAAAATATAAGAGCAAACCTATAAGGAGGGGTATTAAAGAGCCCTGGAGGGCCTGCTGATCCCAGACACTGAACCAACTGCATCACTCATCAGCTCATTAATCCAAGTAGAATATCCCCAGAGGAGGGGTTATCATCACCCCCATTTCACAGATGAGGAAACTTAAGGCTAGAGCCAGAGATTCAGCACTCCGTTCCCTCCACACCTGTCTGAGTAAAATCTAAGTTAGCTCATCAGGACTATAGGTGAGGAATTTTTTTTCCCATTCCCTGAGCCTTAAAAAGTAAGGCCTCAAAGTGTCTGGGAGATGGCTTGGCAAAAAAGAGATGGGTGAAGTGAAGATTTCTGTAATGTTCCCTACAGTCTTCTGTAGTGTGTGGATTACTTTGATCTGAAGGCCATCAAGACCCTTGGGGGCTCAAGAGAAACTTTTACCTCTCCCTTTAAGAATTTAAATTTAGGACCTTGTCCATAAGAGTTACCACCAGAAATAACTTTTTATGACCTAGCTATCGGGCATAGCAAGCTTCTAATTACTGAAAGTCTGTTCTTATCACCCTGTGAATTACCCGCCTTCCCTCGGAACCTAGGCCTCTTACCTCATCCTTAGCTCAGAATGTCATATATACCTCATTTCACCTTTCTGTCTCTGAACGTCTCATATATGTGGGGTCTCTAACTCTCTCATGTATGTGGGGCTCCCACAGGTACATATGTAATTAAATTTGGTTATTTTATCTTGTTAATCTGTCTCATGTTGATTTAATTATTAGACCATCTGAAAGAACCTAAAAGGGTAGAGAAAAAACTTTTCCCCTCCCAGGCACTAGCTAAATAAATTCACCTGGTTTCAGTGGTGCCTTTGCTTCACTGTGCACCTTTGCCTCCATTTTTAAAGAAAAATAAATCTAAGACCTAAATACCGAAATTTTTAAAGAATAGAAAAAGAATAAAATAATTTATATCATATATTTTGTTATGTTTAAAAGTTAAGTATCTCTAAATAACAGGTTCCCTTTAATTAATTATGGATTAATTCATAGATGACTATCTACTGTGGTAAAGAAGCTAATGACAGAGAAAATTAATACTAAAGAACTGAGTCACCGTCAACTAAGACAGTAATTAAGAACACTTAAACAGTCAGAGGGAAGAATTTACCTTGTAAAAAATAAACAGATCTGAGTTTTGCATACAAAGGTAAGGAATACATGTAGTACTGAGTGGATTATGGTATCTTCCAGGGGTAAGGTTCCAAGGTGCCGGTAACCTGCTCTTCTGGGAGAATGCATAACACAGGAGTTAGCAGTCCAACAGGCACAAGGGGATTCAGAAAATCCCTCTTTCTCAAAATTGCGTCCTTTTTTTTAACTATCAGGTGGGAAAAAGTCCAAAAGTTCACTAACATGCTATCGTGGCAGGACTGTGGTGAAACATGGTATTATTCATGGTTGGTGTGGGCTATAAATTGGTGCAGCCCCTCTATAGGTTAAGTTAGCAAAATCTATCAACAGTTCCAACACGATCAGCCTTTATCTTTACTTACACTTCCAGGGATTTATTCTGAAATAAAGGTACCCACAAGTGAAATGATGTCTGTGCAAGGTATTCATAGTGGCATGATAACAGCAAAAGATAGGTCTCTCAAAGGGATATAGTTAAAACTATAAGGACCCATTCATAAAATGCCCTACTGTACAGCTGTAAAGAAAACCAAGGGCATGTCTGTGCTCTACTATGGGGAGACTTCCAAAATGGGTAAAAGCAGGATTTACAGCAATATATATAATGTGCTATCACTTATATAAAAAAGGCAGAAACAAGAATATACATTTGTGGTGACTTGTATATGCATAAACATATATCTAGAAAGATAAATAAACTAATGTCAGTTATTTCCTGCTTGGGTGATGAATAGGAACCAGGCAAATGGAAAATAAAAGTGAGAGAGAAAATTTTTCTGTATTCCTTTTCATCCTTTTTTGATGCTTAAGTATATTGCCTATTTTAAACATCAAGTAATATTCAGTAATTGCCCCATCATTATATATCTAGTTCTATTAACATAGCCCTCCATTAAATCATCAGTACCCAGTTCCCCTTCTCAGAATGCAGTCTCAGTCATTTACACCCTACCAAGAACTCCCAGAATTCACCACCTCTCTCCTCTGTTAAGACTCATAGCCTCAGCACAGGTTGGAGGGCAGAACGGCAAATCTGGATGGGAGACCCATCAGGGGCCAGGCAGGCCTCGGAGAAGGACACATAATGGGAACAATGTACAGCAGACGGCCCTGGAGACAGAAGCGTGTGTGAATGACTGTGAATCGCACATGGCCTCACTCCAGGACATACTGAGCTGCATTTCATAAAGTCTCTTCACGTTCATTACCCCATTTACCCTTCTAACACCCAATCCATACCTGAGAGATGAGGACACTTGGTCCACAGAAGTCCAATGTCCTTACCAAGTTGACATATAACCCCAGATTAAAAACAGATCTTTCTTCTTAGGTCAGTAGGAGCTATCTTACACCGTGAGATATTTATGTTTGCATACTATAAAGATTTTCAAACTATATTTGTTAAATTTCCTGCAAAGAAATACACTACACAGTCTTATTACCTAAAAAACAACAGCTACTTAGTTAAGCTTACAGGATTATTTTGTTTTCATGCTACCTCATTGTTCAAGGAACTTAGAAGTTATTTCTCAACATTCTAACTTTACATGATGAAAAGTCAAGGGCTGACAAGCTGGGTCACAGGTGCCACCCTGGACTAGTGCATTCCTATCCCCACCGCCTCTCTATCCCCAGGTGCTCATCTTCCTTCCCTCTCCACTTCTTGTTTCCATATTACTTATCACCTACTACAAATTTCGTGTTTTTCTCATTTATTAGACATCTTTATTATTTATCCTCTCCTCACTGTAATATAGACCCCACCAGGCCATGGGTCTTCTTTCCTGTTCACTGATGAAGACTGAGGACCTAGAGTACTGCGCGGTGCACAGCAGATGCTCAGTAAATGCCTACTACATACCCGTCAAACTCAGCGATCAAACATCCACATAGGGGCCGGCCTGGTGGCCCAGTTGGTTAAGAGCGCAAGCTCTGAGCAACAGGGTCGCCGGTTTGATTCCCACATAGGCCAGTGAGCTGTGCCCGAGCTGAGCTGCTGCTGAGCTTCCAACGGGCCGCCGGATGGCTCGGCTGGTGAGAGCGCGTGCACTTCACAACAAGGTTGCCGGTTCGACTCCTGCATGGGATGATGGGCTGCACCTGCCCCCCCCTCCCCCAACTAAGATTGAAGATGGCACCTTAAGCTGAGTCACCTCTCAAGCTGGTGAAAGCACATGCTCTTAACAACAAGGTTGCCGGTTCAACTCCCGCATGGGATGGTGGGCTGCATCCCCTCCCTACCCACCCCCACCCACCCCGCAACTAGAGTGAAAGAAGCGGCGACTGGACTTGGAGCTGGGCTTGCGCCCTCCACAACTAAGATGGAAGGACAACAACTTGACTTGGAGCTGATGAGTCCTGGAAAAAACACAATGTTCCCTTCCTTAATTCCCCAACACTGTTTCCTTCCCCAATGCCCCAATAAGAACCTTTAAAAAAAAAAATCCACATGGAGCAAAAGAGAGACACGTGCAACACTCACCTCTAAAGGGGTTCTGATTTTTTTAACAAACTCCTTAAATATTCGATAAAGTGATGGAGGCAAGAAGAGCACAGAAGTCTCACACAGTAAAATAATAAAACGCTTAAGATCCAAGATATTTAGGGAGAGCTAACATACCTTTAGATTATCCTCTGGAAGCATATGTTAAGGTTATGCTCCACTTACATAATCCAAGGGACTGCTTGCATCCAGGTTTTAAGAAATCTTTGTTCTTGGAGCAGAGGAGATGAGAGATTCTACCATAAATGACTAAGGCTCCTGTGTGTCTTTCATCAGATTTAAAAGCCTTTCCCATTATGCTTTCTTTAAATAAAGTTGTAAAGGAGCATACATTGGAACAGAAGATTGAACATGTAATTTAATGGGTGAACTCCTTCCAGCCTCAGTACAGATGGATACAGGAATAATTACTTTTGACCTCTATTTCCATTAGTTAAAAGTTCTGTAGAAAGTTCTCCCATATCCCTCGAGACACAGCCCCAGCCAGAGCTTTAGCCTGCAGCAAGATCACCAGGTGCAAACAAAGGGACAGGAGGTGAGGGATGGTGAACAGCTGACCTATTAAAGGGCTTTTCTAAGGGCCAGAGTTATTTCCCAATCTTATTGAGATACATCCTCAGGGGTCTCCAGTTATTCTAATGCATATCCTGAAATCCTCTGAAAATTGTGTAAGCCCTTGGTTCAAGATGGTAAATCAAGTATACACCAAATATACATCAATAGGGATAATTGGGGGGAAATTTTAATTACCACCCACACAGTGATGTTCTAAAGCAAGGGAAGGCAACCTGTGTGGACCAGAACTGGCTATGCCTGTCCAAAAGAAAGGAGCAGAGAACAGCCCATCGGAGGGCCCCAAATTGCACTCACCACCAAGAGCAGACACTGGTGAGTGACAGAGGCCTGGCACCAGCAAGGTCACACGGGGACTAAGACCAGATGGTGAAAGTGAGGGGAGGTGGAGATGCCACCCAAGTCCCTGGTCGGGACTGCAGGCTATCCAGGGCCAATGTACAGTGACTCAGAGACCAATACCTCCCACACAACAGGAGCCTTCCCTAGCCAGTTAGTGGGCTTGCTGGGGACCCAGCTCTCCCTGGAAAGCCCCTGAGGCAGACCAACATCTAGAAGGGCAGTTGGTAAACAAGGTCAACCAAGTAAAGAAGTTCTAGAACATACTCATTACTGAAACTAGGAAAAAATTAGAGGAAATGCATCACCAAATTGAGTCCATAATACTGAGTTACCCTGACTTCAAAAGGGGCTATGACTCACTGGACTCACTGACCAGGGATGTGAGAAGAAGGACTGACACCTAGGCAGTCACTCAGCCAGCTAGCTGGGCTATAGATCACTTTTCAGTGTAATGGATAAGTGTCGTGAAAACAGGTGCACCCGGGGAAGATAATCCAAAGTAATCTTGTGGAAATGCTTTCTGTCAAGTGGCTCCATCTCAGGGCTCCCGTGATGAAGTTCCAGGGAGAAGAGATTTGTCAATTTCCTCTCGTGCCATTAGCACTCCCCTCACTGGTGACCATGCTCCATGGCCCACTCACCACATGGCGCAATGGAGCCTGGTCTCTGACATTCCTCAGGTAACTCAGACAAATGCCAGTTTCTCCTCTCTGCTGGCCTGGAAGACTGCCACCAGGAATCTTACACCAACTTCCATTCATCCAGGAAGGTGAGCAGGGAGAGAAACACATTGCTCCAAACCTCAGACAGAATATGGAAAAGAGCGTAAGAACAGATCCAAGAGAGATTTTAAACATGGTCATAAATTTTCTCACAATGCTCTTTTCTTTTTAAATAAAGGATTAAAAATGCAAGTAGAGGACCACTCAGGATACAGTGGTACCAGCACATGGGCAAGCCCAACTCTCCCACTTGCTAGCTGTGTGACCTTGGCAAATGCCAATATCTCTGACCTTCACTTCCCTGGTGAGGAAGATAGAGACCTTAGAACACATCTCCCAGGATTAGTGAGGCAGTGTACATAAATGGTTTAATAAGCCGACACTCAATGAGAGCTCGGCACACAAGGGCTCTTGTGGCAAACACTGCCTAGAGGCTCATGGAGCCCACTGTTCTCCCTGGGCACTCAAGAAGACTACATTTCCCAGCTTCCCTTGCAGTGAATTTGGGGCCATGTGACTGGATTCTGGCCAGTGAATGGGAACAGAAGCGATGTACATCCCATTCTAGCCTGGCCCTTAAAACATGCTCTTCTACCCTGTGTCTAGCCACTGTTTGTCCACAGCTGTCTGGAGGAGTGAGTCCTGCCAAGGGCTCTAGTAGTCCCTAGGGAGCAGTGGAGCCTTCAGATGAGAAGGGCCCAGGTCTTTGAGCCACTTCTTGGAAGAGAATTGCATCAGACTATCACAAATAAGCAATACGTTTGTATTGTTAAGCCTCTAAAATTCTGGGGTTACTTGTTTCAGAAGCTAGGGTTAACTCCCCTAATTCAGCTATTATATGGAATTTCATTTATCAGAAACAACCAAACCCCCATACATAACTGGTATAGGTGGGTAGATAGCTTAGCATTAAGTTTGCTCTCTCAATACTGCTAATGGCAGAGTTTCACTGTTTTGTTTTCAAGGCCAATCAATATACCTCAGGAGAATAACTAGGAGAAAGGGGAGAATCATCACAATCTGGAAATGCCAGTAGTAATGAGACCTTCCTCCCAGGACATAAGTCCCTAATACTCTTCCAAACATTGTCTCAGTGCAGTTTTCCTCTTCCCTGCGATAAACTCATAATAACCTTGAGCTCAGCTCCAAGTTTCCACCCCAGTTAAGCCCCCTTGACCTCACCTCCCAGCACAGAGAAAGCTTCCTCTTCTCAATGTTCTGTAGCAGTCAGAACACTGTCATTGTCCTGAGTCTCAACGATTCTTTCTTTACTCCCCAAATTAATACAGGCTGGCAGCAACACAATCCAAATACGGAAATGCAAAAAGAGAAATTGTAACCACTCCTCTTTCCCAATGTCACACCCCAGAGGTATCCACAACTAAGACAGACGCATCATCTTCAAACGTTTTTTATCTATAAATAATTATAGATTCTATTTATTCTTATTGAGGTAATGCATGCACATGACATAGGGTTATCTGATTAAGCAACAGACAATACCGATTGTCTAATTACATTTGAATTTCAGGTAAACAACCAATAAACTTTTACAATAAGCTCATCCCAAGTATTACAAGGGTGTACTTTTATTTTAAAAATGTCATTATCTGAAATTCAAATTCAGTTGACCATCCTGTATTTTACATGGGAACCCTAAAATAACAATGTTGACTGTTGAACAAAAGACGACATCGCCTGCCCCATCCTCCTTAGCACCCTTTCTGTCCCCTACCCCATTCTATGCCCCATTCCAGGGCCAGAGGCAAACACGTTCATTCAACTCTTTTAGCTCTTTAGTTTGGTATCTGCCTTCATGTTGCTAAATATCAAGAAGTAGCAATACAGGCATATTATCAATTATAGACAGTATTGATGTCCTATTACAAATGAGGATTTGGTTCTCACCACAATATCCTGCTTTCCCTCCCTCCATCTCTTTCCAACAGAGTTATAATTTTCGAAACAGTCAATGATGTCAACACCGACCATGAACACACAGTTCACTGGAAACCAAGGGATATGCTATTATCACATTTCCTCTCTTGTAGAACTTTCGTTTTCCTAATGTTAATAGCTGCCTTATATTTTCATTTGCTGATGGTTTATGTGATCACATCAGATGATCTACCAGCCCCATTTCCTTCTTATCCTGGAAACCTCACTCTGGTTCCCTGCTTCCTCCTCCTCCAGCCAAAAAGGGAGTCGAATGTCTTCCACCTGATGAAGAAGAAAAAGAGGGAGCCTTATGCTCCAGTCAGTTCTGACCATCATTACTCTACCCTCCCTGACTGAGAGTTTGTCAGGGCACAGAATTCTAGACTGGATGTCATAGTCCCATTCACACTGTCTCCTACTTACTGCTGAGAGCTTCGATGCCAAATGGATTCCTGGTTCTTTTTCTGCGAGCTTTAGGATTGTCTTTCTATCCCTGGTGTTCCAAATCTCACTCCGTTGCGCCTGGGTCTGGGCTCCCCACAGATCGCCATCCCTCATTTTGCTAGATGAGACTTTTCCATCTTGAGATTCTGTCTTCAGGTCGAGAATACTGCCTTTTATATCTGTGATAATCTCCTCGCCTCTCTTTTTTTCATTGTGAGGCTTTGATTAGGCAGAAGTTATACCACCTAGTCCTAGACCAATCTCTTGGCTTTCTGTTCTTTATTACCTGATTTTATGTCTTTGTTATTTTATTCTACTTGAGGGGAATGTCCTTAATTTTAGCTTTCAAAACATCTGTTGAATTTTTTATTATGACTACCACTTTTCATTTCCAAGTACTTTTTCCTTTTTCTCTATATTCTTTTATAGCTTTTTACTCGTGTTTTTTTATCCCCAATATATTCTTTTATCTTTGAGGATACTGTAGGATTTTTTAATGTTCTCTTGTCTTCCATTTCTGCATTTCCTTTTTTCTGGCTGCTTGGCCTCTCTCCTTCATGTTAGAGACTTTCTTCAGGACTGTGTGTCTGCTCATATAGGACTGGCCCCCAAAGCTGACCACGTGTAGAAGCTGTACATGTGTGTCAGCTGCCTAGTTTCCTCAGAGCCAGTCATTTTCTCTGGAGAATAATCCCCCCGCCTTCTACTCGGTGAGCTCACTCCCTGTACTTAACACCTCCCCTCCCCTAGGTCTAGCTTGACCATATCATTTCCTGTCCAAACAGAGACCCCTTGGAGAGCAAAGTTTTGGGGGAGAGGAGGGACACTATTAGTAGCTATAATGGGTAACTATTAATAACTACTGGGCCATTAGGTATAAGCTGGGACTGTCTTGGGACATACGTTCCTCTCACCAATATTTCCTGTCCCCAGTTTTTTGACTGCCTGCCAGGAACTGAGGAATCAACAGAACTCTTACTCTGTACATATTGTTTTCCCTTCGACAAGAATGAATCTATGCCTTAATTTGATAATTAAAATATGTGTTCTGATTAAGGATGCCTTTCTGTTAATCATAGTAAATAAACCCTATGCACTTTTCTCCTCTTCTTGAAACCACATTAAAAGATAATAAAGGAATAAAGTGGGTATATAAACTCACAGGATAAGGGATGGAAGAGGGGACACAGCAAACAATATTCATGAATTTTAGAAGAAGGCATAAAGAAAGCAAGGTAACTAACTGGGACTTCGAGCTGGAGTCCTTCACTCTGTTAACTCTGCAGCATGAAGGGGCCAGTTGATCCTGCAGAATCCCGGACAAGCTTAGGATACAGAGGTGCCCCATATTCCAGGAACCAGAGATGAGATGCAGGGCTATTGGTTGAGAGCCTATCTGCAGGGCAGTTGAGCCCCAGGTCCCTTCTCCACCATGTCCAGCCATGTGACTACTGAACTCCTACCCCTTTCTGCTCCTTTTGCACACTCGGTGTTGTCATTCCCAGGCCTAGTGTTGCCAAATAAAACATAGGATGCCCATGATGCTCAATTAATTTCGAATTTCAGATAAACAACAATGTTTTTTAGTAAAAGTACTGGGTTGTCGGAAAAGTCATGACGCATTTTTGCAACGAAAAACAGAAAAAATACGTCATGACTTTTCCGACAACCCAATAAGTCCCAAATATTGCATGAGACACACTTATACTAAAAACTATTTGTTGTTTATCTTAAATTCAAATTTAACTGGGTGCCCCACATTTTTATTGTTAAATCTGGCAACCCTATTATTGAACAGAAGGCTAGCAGGGATAGGACCAGTTGAAGTCACAGAATTCTGATGTCCGTTAAATGTGGTCTTCTGAGCCTAGTATCTTCAGGGAGTCATGAGAAGCTGAGAAGAGTTCCCTGTCTTTGTATCTTTACAATTTTTTCCAGTGCTTTTATTCTGAGGCCAAATGCACATTTGACTAGATAATGTTCTAGTTCTTTTCAGTAGTTTAATTTCTTACATTTATTTTCTTAGCCTATGTGGAATTTATTCTAGGGTATATTATAATACGAGGTTCAAACTCAAATTTTTTTACCAAGTAGTTAACCACTTGCAGACTGTTTATTCCCTAGTAATTTGAGGCCAGCCACCTTTATATTTATTGAACACAAATGCTAGAGCTGGTTTCTAAGCTAGATGTTTTGTTCCATCAGTCTATGGTTCTTGAGCCAATGCTCACTCTTTTTGTTCAAACACTATAGCAATATTCTTCAGTGTCAAATAAGCCAAGCTTCCCCACAATTGCTCTAATTATTCAAAATTTCCTTAATTGTTTTTATCTTAAGTGCTTTCTGAAATAAATATATGATAGTTACATGTATAATTTAAATTTTCTGGTAGCTATGTTAAAAAGTAAAAAGAGATAAAATTAATTTCAATAATATATTTGGTTCACTCCAAAATATTATCATTTAAACTTGTAATCAATGTTTTCCAATTATGAGATGTTTTACATTCTTTTCCTTGTACTTTGTTTTCAAAATCTAATGTTTATTTCACATTAACACTGCATCTCAGTTGGTACCAGCCATATTTCAAGCACTCAATAGCTATTATGTGTCCCAATGGCTATCAAATTAGCACAGTGCTAAGTAAACCACAGAATCATTTAACAAGTTGCCTGTACCACAAAATATAATAATAATTTTGAACTATAAGTAAAGAACAATATTTTCACCTCAAAATCTTAAAATCTCAACCAAAGCGGCGGGGCGGTGGGGGGGGGGACCTTCTTATTTTCTTAAGCACTTGCCTAAAATGTGGGAAAATGAAGAAACATCAGAAAAGTCTATGGGTCAGTATAATCTCATGGCTATTCAACTCGAGGTAATCGAATGATATGAAACATAATATCCTAAAACAGTTCTCCCAGTAGCATTGCTCCTACTCTGACAATTATGGCAGCAATAGATACTGAAATAAGAAAATCACAAGTATATGCTGGAGACCTTTTACATTTCATTTGACCTTGATGCTTTCCCCCCAGCTGGATATCTGCCACTAAAGCTAGAGATAAAATTGACAACACAGAGTAAAATCAGCTCAGCATTCTATGTTAGGAGACCTTCCATGTATTTTATTTGGTGGTAAATATTCAACTTCACAAGTACCCTTCTTATGTCTTTGAAATTTTTTCCTAGTCGGTGTAATAAGTTGAGGGGATACAGAAACAGAAACTTAATACAAAGCATTTTATTCTAAGTTACTGGAAACTAGAAATTATTTCCGCTCTAGAATGAAAAGCTGCTGCCCCAACGTAAGGCCTAGACGCAATCTGAAGTGCTTCGAGATATAACACAGGCCTGGGACAGCGCCTTATGGTATGAAAAGTCCAAGGATGGGAGCTAGGAGAAGTGGGCTGCAGGATGGACTTCCCACCCCCAGCTGTGTGACCTGGGGCAAACTTTCCCTCCCTGGGTCTCAGCTACATCAGCTATAAAGCAAGAGGTTGGGTCTGACTGGCATTTTCCAAATGAGCTATTCACATGCCAAGGTCATATATACTCCATCCACATATGTTCTAGACCATGGACTGGCAAATGTTTTCCTGTGAAGGGCTAGAGAATAAGTGTTTTCAACTATATAGGTCAGACAATCTCTGTCGCAACTATTCAACTCTGCCATTCTCACATGAAAGCAGCCATAAGCAATATGTAAACAAAGGAGAAAGACTGTGTTCCAATAAAACTTTATTTATAAACAACTGGCAGTGGGCCGAATTTGGCTCTCAGGTCATAGTTTCCTTTACTATCATTTACCTAATATTTCTATTTTAAAATTGATTCACTTTCTTTATTAACATTACTATCATAAATGGAATAGCAGTATCACTTGCCATTAAATAGCATACATTCAGGAAAACAAAATGTATAATAATTTAACTATTGCGTGACACCTCAATTAACTTGTATACTGTACTCTGAGAAATGCTACTTTTAAAGACCATTATCGGCCCCTGAAGAACCAAGTTTCTCTGTTCTCCTTTAAGATTCTTTCATCTAAAAAAGAGAGGGAACAAGAAAGAGTCCTCCTCTTTTAGAGATGCACATGGAAATACTGAGAGATAAGATAATATGATTCATGAGAATTGCTTCAAAATAATCCAGGGGGCAGGGGAGAATATTGGGGTACAGATGAAACCATATTTGGCCAAGAGTTGATAATTATTGAATTTGGATGATTTTATTATTCTGTGTTTTTAAAGATGTCCCTAACGAAAAAAATAAATAAAATTTAAAAAGTTTGTTTTTCCTTTTAAAGAGCATACCAAATAGGGAATATAATCTTTAGCCTAAGGAGCAGGAGGGTCAAGGAGAGGTGAGGAAAGAAAATGAGAAAACCAGAAATAAGGGTTTAAAAAGGAAGAAGGGGGTGGGGGGGACAAAAGGCAGGGGGCCAGGAATAAGACAAATGGAATAAATTTTATACAGCCTCCTGTTCCAAAGCCAATGTAAGAAGCCAGGCACTTAGGGGCAGTCGCCATCACTCAAGTACAAGAAAATCAGCCTAAGAGCGAAAAAAGGCTTTGGTGAATGACCCATCCAACCAGACCTGTGCACTGCCAGGAGGCCGCCCTAAGCCTGGGGCTGAGGATGATACAACCAGGCTAACCCAGAGAGCCAGTCACCACCCAGGCTGACGGGCAAAACCACAGCCTTGAACTAACAGATACCAAACCTTGAATTCCACTGTGCTCCCAGCTGAGAGTCTTTCTTTCAAATAATTCCACGTGAGGCTCAGTGCCAGAGCAGGAAAACAAAGCCACTTCATGTGCTAGAAATGGGCAAGTTTAATTAATTTCATTGTCCAAACGTACCGGAACTGAAGCATAAAAAGTGAGCGAATGGTGTAAATTAGCAAATGGAGCCCCACAGAGCAGCTCATCCTGCAGTGATATATGGAGGGATCCTGGCCAGCAGCCTCCAGCTGCTTTACAGAAATACCCTGGGCCGTGGGAAGCCAGAGGCCGTGGCCTCACACCAGGCTGCTGGCCCTAGCAGCACATGAAGAGGGTCCATGATACATGAAAATGCCCTTGGAAAAGCAATGCCAACCACCAGGAGTCAGGCCTTTCCAGCAGTGGTGGGTCAGACCTGAGTCAGACCTCTCACGATCAGACTCGGAGAGCTGCAAGGAGCCTATTAGGATGGGGGCTCTGCCTATTAGGATGGGGGCTCTTTTAGGTGTTACAAAGACAAAGACACACACAGGTAAAGAATAAAAACAGCCTTTTAGCTCTTTTAGGTTAAAAAAAGAAAAGTCTGATAAGAAAGAGGTATCAATTTAGCTTCTGACGTCTCTCTTTCCTTGCAACTTCACACATGCTGTTCTGACTTTCATCATGAGTACATCCAAAGACACACACAATATCACTTGCTAATCAAAGACCAAGATTTCTCACCTCATAGAGAAAGTGGTTCCTAAGTGAGTCTTTCACACTCAAAGTCTAGAAACTTTAGTGAGGAAATGGGATTGGAGAAATAATGGCCCATCAAAAAATGTGCAGAACACTGAGAAGTAGGGGAGAGAATATAAAAAGAATGGGCTCCAGGACCCATATCTGTTCAGCCCTGTTCCCCCCGTGGCCCACACCCACGTGCAGGACAGCTCCTCCCAGCAGCCTGCGGATCAAAGATGGCCACATAGAAGCAGCTCTGAAACTGAGATCCTAAACAAGTGTAAGATGCCATGGTGATGGCTTGCCTCGAAAAATCAACACAAAGCTCAAGGAAGGAATTGTATCTGTGAGTTCATCCTTGCTTCCCTCAGGAGATCAGTATAAGACCAAAGGGGGAAAAAAACTGTACCAGAAAAAAACAAAAAACTTCTGATAAGTTTTGCTATGGAAAAAATGCTGAAGGTGGAGCCACACTGGAGCCAGGCATTACATATTTTCCTGGGAACTGAGCAGATGAGGACATGCTATAGATATCAACACCTTCCTATAGATGCTGAAATAACCATGGCCGGGACCAGCAGATTGGGCCAAAATGAAGATATTTCCTGCCATGCCCAAGTTCAGCTTCTCCAGGACTTGTCTCAGGCCCAGCCAACACACATCCATTAATATTTTTAACAAATCCGCTTTTCTACGTGAAGCATCTGTGGATGGAGATGAGGAAACCTGGGCTAGAATTCACTTTAAAACATGGCCCTTCGTATAATAAATTTTAAAATTGTTTACTAACAAGTCCTACGATGGCTTTTATACAAACATTAGTTGGGAGAAGTGAAACACGTTTTACATTGGATCTCATAAATAATGCAAAAGGTCTAATTTACCATAATCACGTCTGGCATTTATCTTCAGTTGATAATGTCCTGGGCACATGCGATATTTTACTTTGAAACAATTGCAGGCAGCAAGGCTGCATCTGTGTTTGGAATTCAGTAAATCCCGATGCCCTGTGAGCAAAAACTGCCATCTCTGAAGACATTCACCTAGGAAGGCAAAGGCTGGAAATGTCATTATTTTCCATGGGAAATTAAGTGGGGAATTACCGAAAATGCAATTTAAATGAGGATTTTTTTTCCTGACACATAAATATTCATAACTTGCAAACTGACAAAGCCCTGCAGATACCATAGGAACCACTTTATAAGAAGAGCTGATTCTTCCAGATTCCGTTTGTCAGTGACAAGATAATTTTCATAGCAACAAATTAACATCTCAAAGAGAGCTGGGAGGGCTGTGATGTGTGGGCAGGAGGCAAGCTAAGGTCTTGCAAAGGCATTCCAGACTCAAGTTTTGTTTTAACAGTTTCCTGTAAGGAGCCCCCCGCTAAGAACTCACTGCCCTCAGGACTGTTTTTGTAGAGTGGTAGAGTGGTGGTTCTTAATCTGATGAGACCAAACAGCACCTTTTTTTTTTTTTTAAAGAAATGTTATTGGGGAACAGTGTGTTTTTCCAGGACCCATCAGTTCCAAGTCAAACAGTCATTTCAATCTAGTTGTGGAGGGTGCAACTCAGTGGCCCACGTGGGGATCGAACCAGCAACCTTGGTGTTATGAACACTGTGCTCTAACCAACTGAGCTAACCGGCTGCCCCCAAACACCACCTTTCTAAACAATTGTTTGGTAATGTCTCCTTTACTACCCTGAAATGAAACTCAGATAATATCAACATATAACAGTAAAAAAAAAAATCAGTAGTATGCCTGATCTATAATATAGAAGATAAAAAAAAGGCAAGTGGTTTATAATAAAATAATATACATTTCAGTTGATAAACACTAAGGCACAACTACACTGGAAAACAAACAGTTGAATGCTTGTGCCTCTACACAGAAATGCCAAAAGTTCAGCAGCTACAAGCGCAGGTGGACACAGGTGTCTTTTTCAATTACAGTTGACAATCAATATTATAGTGATTCGACATTTATATAACTTACAAAGTGGTCACCCCAGTAAGTCTAGTACCCACCTGGCACCTTACATAGTTATCACATTACCGACTACATTCCCTATGCTGTACTTCACATCCCTGCCACCAGGAGTCTTAATGGCTATTATATTGCCCTCAGTGATGTGACTCCTCCAAAACAATGAATAACTTGATGATTTACAGTGGTCAGGCACCAGGAAAATTCAGTGTTTACTAAAACGATGAAATTTTTTTAAAAAAGTGTGTATTTAAATTAGATTCTAAGTTTGAATCATTATGATCAGGTTTTTCACCTGCTCGGATGTCCAGCAGAGCATCTGCTGCGCATGAGAGACGCGGGACAGTGGCTTCCTGAGGGGATGACCTACACACTGAAGGAAGCCCATCACCCCTGAGCTCTGCACTGTGAATGCCAACAGTGTCCTCTAATCATTGTGATGTGACAATCCAAGCCAGTGCTGCAAAAATCCAAGATAAGGCAGCCCCCACCCACCCTGCTGAGACCTGGACTCCTTCCTGAGACAAGTAACTCAGCCTCCCGACACCTCACTTTCCACAACTATGAAAGTGGGGACAGTAACTGTATTGACCTCACAGGGCTCTGAAGAGCAAATGGCTTAATATTTGTAAAAGCTTCCACCAGCATATGATAAGCCTTCAATGAATACTGGATATTACTGTGATTAGATGATTAACTCTGTCATCGCATCTTCATGTCAGTCTCTCTTAGAGCTAAAGCTTAGAACACAAAAGCCAGGTAAAACAGGAAGCAGAGGCAGGGGACAGAGCGGGTGGCCTAACAAAGACACAGAGGCAGCAATCAGCCAGGCTGAGGACGCATGTTAAGGAATCTGGAGGCAGCCCTTTCACAGGACACTCAAGGGATGAGGGTCCCGTCCATGGGGTAATCAAGTAGAAAGGAAGGGACAGTCAGGAGGAATATTCCAGACAAAATCTTGGAAAGATGAGGACATGGAAGAGATGCATGAGAGAGAACTGGCGGAGATTTCTGGCTTTGGCAATCGGGAGATGGTCCCACCATCAGGTCCCCGCTTCTCAATTGTGAATTTAACAACAGCTCCCATATGCTGTGAGCGAACAACGGGTCAGACACTGAGCTCTCAAGGTCTCAGTGAGGCAGGTACTCTTCTCCCATTTTACACAACAGGAAACCAAGGCAAGAAAAGCAATGACTTGCCCACCACCACATGGTCTGTAAGTGGGGGAATCCGAATTTGAACCGAGGGTCTCAGGTCATGCAGCGGATGTTCCCAGCACCACACTCTAAACCAGCCCTGAAGGAGGACTTTTCCCTACGACAAGCTCTTCCCGGTCGGTGGTTCCTCCCGAGTGCACACCGTCCAGTGGTCACAGGTGGCAGCTCTAGAGACAGGCTGTCCAGGTTAGATGGTCACATACTGGTCCGCAAACCTCAGGCAAGGGACTCAGTTTCTTCATCTGGAAATTGGAATAATCATAGTACCTGACTGACAGGGCTGTTATAAAGATCAAGAAAGATAATGTTTGAAAAATTCTTACAACAGTGCCTAGCAGTGGGGGGGTTCAAATGTTTATTCATGATGTTATCTGATGTTACCGTCAGAGACAGAGGAGAAGCCCTAGTTAATTCCATAAAAAATGGACCCTGAAAAAGGCGCTGGCTACAATATGCAGTTTGCCAGAAGGTGTGCCCTCCCGCCTGCTTTCTCCCATCGTGTAGTTGGGCACAGCAGGATTCCCACCCAAAACAGCCTCTCGTCCCATAGCCACAGGCACAGCCATGGACGCTGAAGACACAGGACACAGAGTCCTACCACCCGGGCTGAAAGCAGCCTCCCCAACTTACCTCATGACCAGGGAGCATCACTTCACCCCCCGAGCCTCGTGCCCTCACCTGAAAAATGGGTTCAGTAATAATAGCTCCTTCCTCAGAGGGAGTTGTTGTGGGGATTAATTGTGAATCATTTAGCACAAAGTCGGCCAAGGTTACACGCTGAATAACTGTTAACTCTAATCACGAGCAGCCTCCTCCTCACAGTCATAGGAGGAAGGACGTTTGAAGGATAGTCTACGCAGACCAAAAGGGCTATTATTATTTCACTGCCCATAATTCTTAGATTCCTCCTCCTCATGGTGGCTCTTCCACAGTGCTCGGACTCTCTTTGAGGGGTCAGCAGCTCTGCTGGTTCCATCATGCCTGCTCAATAAAAGGTCACTTTTGTGTGCATTTGTCACACCTCTACTCCCACCGAAGTTACCTGGAGGTCCCCAGAGAACAATCCATCGCCAGCATGGTGTGTGCACCTGTGTGTGTGCACATGCACACATACACACACACACACACACACACACACACACACACATACACACACACAGAGCCATTGGGTGCGGAAGACAAAGCATGTGGGGAGCTAAGGCAGCCTCCTGTTTCTTTGCTCAGTCCTCACTTTACTGGGAGGAAACACACTCAGAGAAGAGTCATTTGCCGAGACCCCACAGTGGTGGCAGTGCTGGGACCTGAGGCTCTGAAAGTCAAAAGCATGTGATCACTGTGGACTCCTGCATCCTCCTTTAAATACCCAAGGAGTCTATCTGGGCACTGCTGTGGTTTCCACATTTTTACCAAAGATTAATGTGCATACCACACTAGCTCTATCTTAGTGAAAAGTTGTCACAGACATGTTGCATAGGGAAACTCAAGTGTCAATGCCGTTTGTAGAACAAAAAGTAAGCGCTGTTTGTAACAGCAAGTGTTTCCCCTTTAGCATAAACTCACCATGGTGATATATTTTTGTCAAAACACATCATTTGTATTAAAAAGAAAAGTCTTCCCCTCCACCCCCAAGCAGTATTTAGAAGAACTTTCTGGAAGTGGGAGGATAAAGGGCTACCCACTCTTGAATCGCTTGGCACTGCTAACTGACAGGAAAAAAAAAAAAACACAGCATCCCAGGTTATGTGATTATCAATGGCATAAGACGTTCTAAAGAAAACTTGTAGGGAGAGCCTGAATGTACTAAAAGGCAGCTTGCAGTTCCCAAATCAATCCAAACCTCTTCCAAACAAACCCCCTCCAAGTGGCTGTATCCTAGAATCCTCCACTTCCAAATTCAAGATAGACACAGCAGATTAGGTATTATTACGTAATAAAATCAGCAACAGCAGCAGCTAATGTTTATGGAGCCCTTCAGCGCTGGCTGTGCTCTACACTCATTCTCTCTCGGTCTTCACAACAGCCCTATGGAGGCAGGTATCACTATCCATCATTATCCCTAAATATCAGGAAACAGAGGCCCAGAAAAATTATATAACTTCCCCCCAATTGCAAGGCCCTGACACCCAAACCCAGCTCTTCAGAGCCAAACTGTCCACATGGGGGCTGAATCCACCATCACCCCCACACACACACCGCATGAGCAGAGAGCGTGGCAAGTTCTGTGTGCTCGGTCAGTTCAATGTGGAAACGCAGACTAAAAACAGCATGTCTCCTTCCAAGGAGCTCCCTGGATACCAGATTACAAAGTCCACTTACCAGTTTGGATCGCTCAGCATGGCTATAAAACCCAAAAAGACTAAATGGAATATTATTATGATGATGTCGCTGTTGATGATGTTAAAAAAAAAAAGGAAAGGCATTAGAACATTAAATATGGCCAGAAGGCAGAAAAATACTCATTTTAAAATCATTAATCTGATGTGATCTCTCATTATAAAAAGACACTGAAGATTGCATGTTTGTCCCCTGCACTGTCCCTGCTCACTGAAGCTGCTCTAGTTCGCTTCTCTCTTAGTGGAGGGAAACGGCTGCTGTCTAAGCTGCAGGGTTACGTTCCATCCCCCCAGAGCACGATGTGTTCTGCCCCATATTAGTTCTTCACAACTGTCTTTGAGCGGGGTCGCCATAACTAATTAAGACAAGCCCAACTCAACGAAGAGGACATTTTCTTCAGCTTCCACCTGCCTTGATCAAGCGGCAGTCCACACCAGACACCACAGCAGGCTCTGATAATGACCCCTTGGTCCCAGGAAAAGTCTGTGGAGGGTTTTCTTTTCTTTTATTTTAGACAGAGATCCCCATTTTACAGATGAGAAAACTGAGGCCCAAGGAAGGTAAGTGTTCTGTCCAAGATCATATGACCACCAGTGGCAGGGTCAGGATTCGAATCCAGCTCTACAGGTCCCAACCCTGTGTTCTGTCCACTGCACCTTAACACCTTTGCAGTTGCCACATGTGGTCTAAGATGTTTCTAGAATATTTTACTTACAGCTCTACATAATCTTACAAAGAGAGTCAGACGAAGAGATTTGCTTTCCCTGGCAGCCAAATGTGAAGGAGATGAGAAAGCACACCAGGAGGATCACTTTGAGGTTCACATTCAAAGGTTTCTATAGACAGGAATTCTGATAGCGACACGCTTACAGATTTAAGCTAGAGCTGAAAATCAAAGCTTACAATGATGGGAAGTTTTAAATCTCTAGATTTCGGAAGGAGGAAAGTGGTGTGTGTGCTAGTGGCAGGGAGGGAGAGGCATCGCTCATCTAGAACATAACCTTGTGGTAACTGCCAGCAGTTGGTCTTAAACCTCGTATTCTCCCATTACCTTTCTGCCTTCTGTTCAGGGGAGACGCTGTAAGAAACATTTGCCCTTTCTTTCTGGGTACCTCACCTTACCTGCTGCCAACATTGTGTAACAACCCCACCTCCGGTGAGGAATACTGGGGAATGCATTTATGAGGATGGATTATTACATGTGAAGATTAAAAAGTAGAAAATTATGTGTATTCATTAACCTTAATGACATAAGAATAAAAAATCCCCTCAGATGGTTAGTAAACCATCGAAGGTGCAGGTGCAGAGGCCACATTAAGTTGACAGGAAAGACAGGCCTGCCTGTGGGCCTCGCTGCTGGCATCAGGCCTCCAGCTAACCCTGCCTTTCCTTCGTGCCCAGCGGGGTGGGAAAGGGCTTCCAGCAGGTCTCTCCAAACTCTCACAGCTCCAGACAGCTTCCTCCTGAAGCTGGGCAAGAAGCTTCCCTCATCCCTGTAACTTGCCAATCCGATGCCCAGAGATGCCCATCTTGCCAGCCTGTTCTCCCTCTTGCAGGTCATTCACCTGGCACCACCTGGCAGGGCTGTGATCCCTGCTAGTTGCCTCCTGGGCTCTAGACCTCAAAGGATGGGTTGGAGGAATAGGGGAACTAAGACTGCTTGGAGAGCCACAAGACCACTTGCTGCCTTTGTAACTTTGGTTCCACCCATCACTGGCCTTAAGCTAAAACTATCTACCATGGACAAGAGTTATGCAACCTTTATTAATGGATAGCACATCTATTAAAACCCACTGTACCCTCTACAGACTCAGAACTCCTCAACTCTCTAAGCCAGCGGTTCTCAACCTGTGGGTCGTGACCCATTTGGGGGTCGGACGACCCTTTCACAGGGGTCGCCTAAGACCATTGGAAAACAAAAAGATATTTACATTATGATTCATAACAGTAGCAAAATTACAGTTACAGAGTAGCAACGAAAATAATTTTATGGTTGGGGGTCCCCACAACATGAGGAACTGTATTAAGGGGTCGTGGCATTAGGAAGGTTGAGAACCGCTGTCTAAGCTGTCCTTGTACTCCAGGTGTTATTCTCTTCCCACACTCGAGTATGCCCAGGACCAGCTACATAATTTAGAGAACTAAGTGCAAAATGAAAATGTAGGGGTCCCTTTTTAAAAAATTATGAAGAATTTCAAGATGGTGGCAGCAGAGCATTAAACCAAATGTGGGCCCTTCTGAGCACAGGGTCCCGTGTGGCTGTGCAGGTCGCACAATCATGCAGCTTGCCCTGATGATGCCAACCCAGCAGTGGCCCACAGAGGTCCACGAGCACAATGAACTCTAGTGAGTTTGTTTTGAAATACTACTTATGTGCCTTTTTTTTAAGAGACACGAGCCCTTTCAGATCAGAGATACCACACACAGGATCAGTGGGCTGGTTTCATGGAAAGCCTCTTCTTACTCTTTCTAGCCATGACTATACAAACAAATAGGACTCTCCACTGGGTCTCTTTGAGGAACCAACTCTACAAACAAAAGCTTCCCAGTCAACAGCCTGGCCAAGTGGGAATGGAAAAATCAGGATTTATGACCACAAAATCCAAGAGTTCCTTCAACAAATTTGAGCCCTCATTTCCAAAGTAAACGTAAAGGGGTTTAGCTAGTGCTTCCAATAAATATACAGAGTCCTGCTGGAGGCTCAGACACCTCCACTTCACCTCTGGCTGAGCCTGGACGCGTTGAGGGAGGGTGGAGAAAATGCTACCGACTTGTCAAAGTCAGTCAAAGGCCGAGTCCATTATCCCGAGTTGCTGGGGGACAAACACCACAAATGATATTGAGCGACCTGCCAAGTACTAAATGAGTAATGCTCTATATTCTACAGAATTTGGCAGCTAATATCACCACTAATGTCACTCCACTGATAAACAGAAAAAAATGGCCATTTTGGAAATTTGGGATCTGTGGTTCTATTTGAGAAGGGGCCATTAAATATGACCTGGAAAAGGCACAGAATTTCCTCGTATATAAAGGAATTGTAAAACTATAACCTTGGGCCAACTGTCTGGCAAAAAAAACCCCGGCAAGCATGGCCTTTCATTTGCTTCTGGAGCAGGAGAACCCTTGTGATCTAATCCCAACTCCAAGTGGTCCACACCAAGGGAATGTGGACTCTGAGACACTTGGCCTCCAGCAGAGGGGTATCATAGTCTAACCTATGACAGCTCATCAAGCATGACTTGGGTGCAGTCCTTAGGGCATGATGAACACAGACTGCAAAGAATGCCACGCCTTGCTATATCAACACCTATGAGTATTTACCAGGTCCTGGAGAAGGACAAGCTGTGTGTCGCTGTCTTTGGTGCTGAATAATCACTGCTCTTCCCAGCAGTGTTGTCCCTGCAGGGTAATTCCTGCACAGCTTCTCCTGCTACTCACAAATTGCTTATTTGTAAATTCATCTTTTATATTTGATAAAAGTAAGTGTAACAATGGAAAATATGGAATAAGCACCATGGCCTACGTTTAACAATCTATATGATGAGTTCCACGTACATATGTTCCATAGCTATATTAAATGTTCTTCCGGGTGGCTGGTGAGAAAAGCACAACCCCCTACTATTTCCTTGATGCTGTAGCTGTGGACCTAAAGTTACATGGGAGTCCTACTTTCTTTGTGAGGAGCTCCGGGCACCCTGGCCCTCTATATGGTGAACACCAAATCATCCTTAAAAACCCAAGTCAATCATGACCTTAACTGGGAAACCCTTTCTGACTGCCTGCTGCCCATTCAAGACAGACAACCAGTGATGGCTTCCTCCACACCCCTACAGTGCATTATACATGCCATCATTCCACAGCCCTGCAGTCCTGGGTCTGTGTGTTCACTTCCTTTACTCATGAGCTCCCTGAAGAAAGTGCCTGGGTTTTAACCAACTTAAGCACACAAATGTAGTATCCAATTATTTCAAGTGTCAAGGGTTTAAAATCTCTGCAGTTTCCTTCTACCCAGTTCCTAAGATCAAAGTGAGAGACAAGCATGGTGGTATTTAATATTCAACTGAGTATATGGAGTTTTATTTGCTAACATCGAAGACAACCCAGGAGGCCAATCAATCACTCCAGTCACAGATAGAGTCATCAGGAGGCTAAAGGCCAAGATGTGAAGTGAGTCTCCCAAGGTCACCCATTCATCAGCAATGGCATCAAGCTAAGACCTGCTCTGCCTACCAGGACTCTGAAAGTCACCCTGCAGTGCTCCCAGGGACAGCAGCAGCAGGAGGGCAAATTGCTGAAAGATTAGGGGACTCTGGGATAGGCACTGTGTCTTTTCTAGATCAATGCAGTTCAGACCTTAGGGGATGTCAGGCCACCCTTTCCTTTCCTTCCTCACCATGCCAGCTCAATATCATGGCCGTGTCTGTAGGTCAGCGGGGCTTCCCATCAAGGCAGGCAAGCGAGAGCAAGACTATCTTGGCTTCAGAGAAGGAGAGGCCAGCTGTTGAATAAGCACTTGGGTTGGATCTGAGATTTTAAATGCTCATTCCCTTTTAATTCACCTACTTTATTTTAATATTAACTCAGTTAATTTTTTTCAGAAGGCGTACGGAAGGAGAGCTATCATAAATCAAGATACAGTACAGAGCACATTAAAAACGCAGGTCTATTATCTTAAAACTAGAGATGTAATTAGAGCAGTCATGTAATATGAAGAGAAATTACCAGGAAAAAATATTTTAAAGGCCTGGTTGAAAAGAAAAAATGGTCTATATCATTTAATCTCTGATACACGGAGAAAGAAGGAGAAAAATACGCCTTCAGATCTTTCAAATACTTCCCCATTGTCCCCTAAATTATCACTTTCACTCGGCTTTTCTGTTCCACATGCATAATTTACCACAGTGCACAGTAGCCTCATTTCTTCCTTCCTTCATCAGAGAAGCACATATCCTGGGAGGATGTGGAATTCATCTCCAGATTTATCCAAATGATCCGTGTCTTTGGGGATACTTGAATTTTTATTTGGAAAGAGCATTTCCTCGCACTGTACTATGAACTCTTAAGAGTTCACCCAAAGAAAACAAAATCAAAACACTGTATTAAGTTATCACAACATCATATTCATCTAACAAGCTCACAGTGAGTGCCTGTTGTGTACCGGGTACACCAACCTAAGTTGTCAGAGCTAAAGGTACACACTAGCAATCAGGTCTCTGCCCTAAGAGCTCCCAGGTGGGGCAGGGGCAGGGAAGGAAATTAGTGATGGCAGCACAGTTGCTTATGGCTATCATAGAGGAGGCCACTGAGAGCTACAGGAGGACAGGGGAGCTGGATCTCAAGCTGTTTGGGGAGTCCAAGAAGGTCTCCAGGACAGGCGATGCTTGAGCCCAGTTTGGGAGACTGAGTAGAAGTTATTGAATCAAGACATGCTTTACAGCCAGAGGGAACAGCACAGGACATGCCACAGAGTGATCTGGAAACCAGGGACCTAACACAGGATGGGCAAACTATAACCCACAGGCCAAATCCAGCTTGCCCCATTTCTGTAAATAAAGTTTTATTGGAACATAGCCATGTCCATCCATTTATGTACTGTCTCTGTCTGCTGTCATGCTACAATGGCATCGTCCAATAGTTGCAAAAGACCTTATGGCCTGAAAAGCCCAAACTATCTGGCCCTTTAAAGAAAACGTTTGTTGATCCCTGGTCTAAAGGATTTGGCTTTGAATCTGTGGACCAATATGTTCATAAATAAATATAATTTAACCTTTAGGTGTTGTGTGACAGAACTCTAAATATCTAAAACCCATTTCTAGAAGTACCCTTCAAGCAAATTAAAATTTGGGGTGCTAAATAAGGGTGGGAAATGCCAGGGAAAAATTAAACATATTTCTGTCTCAGGACTTCTCAGAACCTTTAATATACAAATGCACAATCGCATAGAAAAAAATTTTTGAGAAACAACTTCCCAGAGTTATATGTTCAAAAGACTTTTTTTGTGAGGAATTTCTCTTCTGCAGGAAAACAATTTAATTCTAACATATATATTTCTTTTTGTATCCTCAAGAGCCTACATGTCCCAACAAAGTAGAGCTTGGAAACCTTTTGGCTCTGTGAACCCTTTAGAAGAACTATAATCTAAAAAAATACAAGATCACAACTTTGTGGTACTAAAATAGGCTTTTCATTACCTCACCTTCCAAACCAATGGGTTCATTACTGCCTTGTCAACAAAAGAAACCCAGCATTTATGAATAGAACCTACTATAAACATAGGCAAAACCCACCTGCTTCTAAGGCATCAGGGCCTCTGTCTCAGGCCCATGGGGTAGTAACGCAATGCCAGGTGAATTCCCCCAGTTAGGGCTCCTCTGCCTAAGTCATGGGTACCTTAGAAGCCACTGTCCTCACTGGAACTGGAAATGGTTTGGATTCTTGCCTCAGAATGTTGCTAACAGAGACAACATCCTGCTAGTTTTCCTAGCATCCTAGCATCCTGCTAGTAGCTCTGGAAATCTCTGGAATCCCAGCTCCATAGAAAATCTCCCCCCATTTTCACCCACATTCACTACTCTGAATCAAAGGAAAAACAGAAGTATAAGCCAAGAGGGGATGAGAACACACATCATGGTTAGGAGAGGAGCTCTCACTCAAAACGGATTCAATTTCATCAGGTTTCATAATAACCCACGTAAGGCAAAAAGAACTTGCACACATGATGGCTCTTTTCACGCAGGCATCAGCCACGAGAGCGGGAAAGACAAGGCAGGCGAGGGGGCAGCACCGCAGGCACAGATGTCCTGTTCCACCATTGCTGGTGCTGGGCACAGCCTGGGTTCAAATACAGACTGGGGGGCTCCAGGCTGGTGAGCTTGGACAAGTGACCCAAGCTCCCAGACCTCACTTCTGTGCCTCTACAACTGAAGAGGAAGGGTCACAGACCTTGGCACAGAGGCTGGCACACGGTGAATAATCACAGAGATAGTTGGAATTCCCTCAAATAGGTGATGAATGTCTACTGCATCCTGGGGAGGCAGCAAAGACCAAGGCAGCACCTGCCCTCAAGGGTTTGTCAGGTGGGCGGCAAATGTTCAGACAGCATTTTCCGGGCTCCGGCTTTCCCCAGCCACCCTGGATCTCTGATCACTCTATTTCCCCAGCTCTAAGAGCATTTGCTTCCTGCACTAAGAGACTGACAACTACATGTTCCTGTGTTCATGAAGCCTGCGCCGCCTTCGAACTTGACCTCTAATGGCTGAGTCTCATTTAAGAAGACCATCACAAGTGCAAAGGGAAAGACGCCCTAGACTAAGCATGTGACTCTACAGTCAAGGCAATTCCATGTTCTCTAAATTGAAAAGAAGTGAGTCTAAGACGAAAGCAACATTCCCATCAGTCACTGCTGAAGTCTCTGTTGAAGAGCCATTTATTTTGCGGTTCCTCATAAACTCAAGCAAATGCGAACCTAAACACTGAGAGAACATAATACACCATGGTATTAAAAGAAGTTATGGGCTTCCCGAAAGAAAAGTTCTACAGAGGCAAAGGGCACATTGGCAAATAGCTCCCCCGACCCCCATAGAGACCAGGATGCAAAATCCATCCCTGCCCCTGACCAGCCATTTGACTCTCAACAGGCCACCTCTCCTTTCTGGGCTCTGCTCCTCTCACCAAATGAGGGTATGGGCCACCATTAAGCCCCTCAACTACCCAGCAAGCTCAATGGCCACTCTGTACTGTAAACCAGAAATGGGTCCAAATACTATGGAATTATGGGGTCTCCCTGCATCTCCGCCCATATATTTATTTCTGAATAGCCAAAAAAAAACGATTCTTCCAAACCCTCACTTTCTCACTGGCAACAGTGGTTGGTGGCTTTCATTCCAATTTTGTTGGGGTCAAATAAATTACATTTCACAGTGTGAAAAAAATGTTTTTTGCAGGGACAAGGTCAGCTTCAGGGAGAAAAATAGTGACGCTTTGTCTCTGAGCATTTCTCATGAGAATATGTAGATTATATCTTTTAAATGGAGATGAGTTGTGATTTAAAGAAATGTCATAATATGCTATGAAATAAGCTCACGAATAAGCTTTCTATCCAATTCCTGACAGATTAGTTCCTCTGTTTGTTAACTGAATTTGTGCCTCAGCTTCTAGTCACTGCTCTGATTGTTATTTTCAAATGTTACTTGAGCTATATGGTGCTTCCAGGATTTATTTTCTGTCCTGTGCCACGGTAAGCAGTTTCTGCCATCCCAAAGGAAACCCACAGTGAGAAGGTGATCATCAAGGGACCACTTTCCCAACAGCCATCCACAGCACGCACAGAGCAAAGTGAAACCCAGTCAGAATTCATTGTTGAAATTATCTAATTGTAGCCCCTCTAAATCAAATAAGGTAGTAACATTCATTTCAGACTTCCATCTCTGGATTTTCAAGGGCAGCATCAAATTTCACCAAAGTTGCCAGCCACATCCCCTCTCCCTCTGTCCAATAAGAAGAAATGCGTTTATTTATGCCAATGACAAGCAGCCTCCTAACATCTGATTTTATTACACTATCTCATTGCAGAAAGCTGTTACCTCTCCTTTACACTTACAATAAAGGGTGACAATATTTATCAAAAAAATTCATTATTATGTGAGACAAAAAGCTAAAATTGGATTTTCAAAATAAAAATAGCAATCAAGCAAAATCTCATTTAAAGCAAATAGACTTTTCCACTCTGACGAGGTTATTGAATGCTGATGAGTTCTCGGTGAGTGCTAGAAAAGGTTATACTGCTAAGTAGCTCACCCAAAACACCCTCATTTTTCATCAGTCCTGGCATAGAAAACAAAAGTATTTGCATTAAAATTATTTTATAACTTCAGCTTTGGGGCAAAATAAAGCCTAACTTTGATAAATACTGTTGCCTGTAAATACATTTCCAGAAGTGTGTATTTATCAACATTTCAAGCCCACCAGCTTACTCAAGGTACCAAAAAACCAGCTTCCAAATTTAGGTATTTGCTTCAACCCACTAAAAACATCATTTTAAAAATAGCTCACGTATTTTGACAGCTCAGTATTGTGGCAGACTCTGGCCAGGACACCCATGGTTACACTTCCCATCAATCAGCTGTCAGGGACCCCAGCACAAGAGCTCTAGGACAGAAGACAGAATCAACTCTAAAGCCTGTGCCAATAAAACGCTCATGGGACTTGGGCCAGATCACGAGAACTTTTTTAAAGGGCAAATGAGACAGTTGATGGCAAAGCATTTGAAAGACATTTTGAAGTACAGGTAATGGGTTCAAATCCTAGCCCTGCCCCAACAGCTGGAGCAAGTCACGTGACTCTCTGAGCTCATGGAATCAAGTATTCTTTATTTAATAGAGGTTTAGATTAGGACAGATTTTAATAGGAGCATACATTTTAAAACCCAATAATTTATTTAGAATTAATTGAAATAGCAAGGTTTCTTTCTGTTGCTCTGCCTAACCATCACTGTGATTTAAGTGCAGGGTTATTTCTAACTTTTATTAAAAGTCTAATTGTAAACAGCCACTGTGCTTAATGCAAAGTTAATCATCAAATGGTATAATTCATCCGTGGGGAAGTTTATTTGCTTTTACAATCCCTCATGGTAGCTGTTACTGCAAAATATGAATATCTTGATTAATAGCAGCAACATAATTTGTGTCCAATATCTATTCATCACCACAGCTCGATTTCTTTATAAAGTACCTCCTTATATAATAAATAAGACCTTCATGTTCTACCTGACAGCTTGATTAAGAACCCTACAATCAAACCCTTTTCCACTGTAAGTAAAGAATGAATATTGTGTCAGCTGTTGTGCTGTTTCCACCCACTTGTCACAGAGAAGATGGACAACTCCAGCCATACCTGGTTGGGGACAGGGACTCTAGGGAACCTTTGTTATATTCATCACTATAGGGTCAACCAGATGGTTGGCTAGCTCACAGACTATTCAGAGTTAACACCTATTCGTCCCCTCCTTCTGCAAACGTTGGCTGAGCACCTGATGGATGTTAGAGTAGAAGGTGCAGCCCCTCCCCTCAAGGGCCTCCCAGGCTGGGAGGTCAGGCAAATGAGGACAGGCTTAGTGCATGCAATATGCCTGACTCTAACTGACCTAGCATCTCAGGACACCAATCGGTAGGGCAGCAGCCAAACCTGCTGAGGAAGGACGCAGACAGTTCTTGGAAGACACCAAAGAGGAACACACATGACCTAAGGCTTGAAAGAAGACAATAACCACAGAGAGCTGCTCACCACGGCTGGGGGTGAGAGCAGCAGCTGGCGGTTGGAAGGCCGGTGTCCTAATCCCAGTGCTATGGCCGACGGAACTTGGACTGAGGGAAGCCTGGGTGGGATTTCAGCATCAGCAGTGAGCTCATGTATCTCACTGGCTGTATGTGAGCTCTGTAGTTCACAGAGCTGGGCTGACTGCAGTCACGAACCTCGGTTTCCCTACATGGAAAATGTAGGTGGTAACACATTCACTTGCAAGAAAGACCTCTGTGGCATGCCCACTCAGGGTCATGAGCACTAAGAGCATTCACACACTTGTTGTCCTACCTGGCACACAGCCAGTATGCGGCAAACCAGCCTATGTGTGGTCCCACCTGGTAAACTGAGCCTCACTCGCTCCACCCACCTCCTGGCACTATTGAGCGAGGGTCTCAGAAATGTAAAGTCAGTATATCAAGCTAAGGTTGCTCTTCGTGTTACATCCACCTTTCTGGAAAACTTTCCTTTCCCAATTAAGATGGAATGAAAAAAGTAAAGAAAAAAAAACCTCTCAGAAACGAAGAGTAAGGAAGTCCAGGATACAGAAAGAGCTAGCACTGGCCATAAAAGAGGTGTGACTGCAGACCCAACTGAAGAATTCCGGATCTCAGCAAAATTCCAGTAAACTGTGGTTCCTCCACCATCAGGCAAGAGGGGTTGAGGTGTAGACGGCTCAGCCAGCACCCTGGAGAATCAAGATCTACTTGGGTCAGAATTGAAGAATGGGGAACAGATCCCCCAAGAGCAGCAGCAGTATTCCCACAGGAGTCTCTGTGAGGAGCAAGAAGAGAGCAAGGCTGCCTGAAGTCCCCGGCCTACCAGATCTTTCTGCACATCAATAATCCACATGCAACTATTGAGATGCCAACAGAAGAGACAAGTGGTCAAGTTCCCCCTTTCAGTCAAACAGTTTAATCTTAGTGGATTCATGGCCGTTTCTCATTGCCATTTTGTTCTTCTTTCAAAATCAAAAAAGTGCTGGACCTCTGATGAAGATCAAATGACCTTCCCAGGATGAGCTATGTATAGCCTCTCAGGGGAGAGCTTCAAGCCAGTACTCTCTCCCCTAAAGGGTAGACAGTACAGGCACCATCAGCCACCAACTCAAATCAGTATGCATGCTGAAGTCTAAGAAACATGCTGGCTATACAAATGAACCTTCCAGACTGTCACCTGAAGTGCCTTCTAAACAGAGGAACCTAGAGACCCTGGAAACCAAGCCCTCACTGGACAGCCCAACCTTTACAGTCTCAGACGCTGCCCTTCTACAGCCCAGAACAGAAAGCCCGGCAGCCAAAAAGGGGATGCCCACACAACCATCCTATCTTATCCTTATTTATTTTAAAACTGCTTTCTTCAATTTTTTATTATAACAGATTATTTCTGTTCATCCTATCAATTAATCAGCTCCTGGCTGTTGAAAATGCAGACTGATTGGACTTAAGTAAAAACATATACAGCCTATTTCATAATTTCCAGGCAAACAACCAAGATAGCCCTCAGAAACAGCAAAGCACAGTTTGTGACAATGCCACTCCACCCCGCCTTTCTGTTCCCGTGTCTGCTCACTAAAGCAGACAGAAAATGTGAGCGCTTTCGCCAGTGTATGGACTCAGGGAGGCTGAACTCCTGGCAGACAAAAGCTAGCTTCTCTCTTCCTGTCCACCTTGGGAGACCACAGATACCGAAATTGCCAGGCAATCAATACCTGATTGTCTCAACTGCTTTCGAAACAATTCTAAAAAGGAGGCAGGGGTAAATACAGAGACCCAAGCTGTCTCTGAAGCCGATTCTAGAAAACAAAGAGAAGTGCAGAAAACAGTAGAGCCTCTCATCTTAGGGGGAAGGCCATTTTCTGAGTATTAACCCCTGGTTTCCCAGCAAGCACCAGCATCGCAGGGGGCTCATGACCACACAGTAACCTCCATAGAAGGGTCTGGACCACAGTCCACATGGCAGCTCACTTTTATAATCCTTTTTACCTTGTCTTCCCCAGTTTTGCTTCCATCTCTATGGAAACTGGAATGGAATCAGGAGCCAGCCCTGAAAATGATCGTCAGAAACTATCTCCTAATTCTATTTCCATGGAAACAGATGACAGATCAGTGGAAATAAGGTAATATTGTTAAATAAGGTAATCCTTTTTAAAAAGAAATTCTCCTTCCTGATTTTCCACCAATTTCACAGAGCTAAAATTTGAGAGTATATATATATATTGCTCATGAGCTCCAAAAGCAGCAACATTCTCTTGAGGTTAAAGATAAAAGTTGGGGACAGAGAAGCAAGAATCCAACCACACAGGAAACCAGGGAAATTAAGAAAACATCGTCTCAGCAGCAATCACAAGAGCCTGAAGCAGAATATTCTGCATTTGTCACACAGCTTTGTCTCAGGCCCTTCATCAACGTCTGCAGTAGCATTGTCACCATGTTATGATGGTTTTAACTAAAGAAAGTAGAAATGTTTCCTAAAAACTAAACTCTCGTGGAAACTTTACAATGGGAAGGATCAAGTATGGAGACAGGATTATTCTCCGCAGCCATGCATTCTCCAAAGCTAACTCTCCCCCATAAAAAGCCCTAGGAGCCTCCAGGGCACAGCAGGATTGAAAACTGCCTCCTAGAAGGGCAGCACCCTGGCGGTGCAGTGTGACTGCTCCACCTGCCATGTCTGTCACAAGAAGTGAAACCAAGAAAACTGAAGACGTCCTGCCAAATCCTCCCTGTGGAAAAACTGGGTCCAATACCCAAAATAGTGAGGCACAGATAAAGAATTTGAATTTGCAGGCTGAAAAATGTAACACATCACAGCATTGCAGGTTGGAAATAGACAGGGCTCATGGGAGCTGGCATATTCAGATAGATGGTATTTCTTCTTAAGTAGATGGGAATAGATTCATGCTGTGGAGCAGATAACACGGATTCATCCACCTTCTCCTTGTTATCATGGTAACAGCTCCTGCTTACAGGGCACTGGCTTTCTGGCAGGCATATGCTAGACAGTTGACATGCCTGTGCTACACGCCCCTCCCAGGGAGGTCCTGCAGAGAAGGTGCCTGAAGCTCTGGGTCACTCAGCCAGGGAGCTGGGGCTGCACTGGAAACTCAGGCCCTTCTGACTCCTGACTCCAAGCTTCCTAAGCCCTCACTAGGCTGCCCCAAATAGCCACCTACAACTCCTCCAACCAAAGAAGAAAGCATAACCTCTAGGGAGCAGGCTATGCAAAAGTCCATGCAAATGAAAGGAGGGCTATTCATTGTCCATAGAAAGCCCTGAGTAAATAGTTTTTGGATGAAAAGTAAAAATGTATTGGGAAGAAGGAATAAAAAAATCAAGAGGGAAAATAGCACACATGAGAAACAAAGCATACATTCTCATATTTTAAAAATATACACAGCCAATGTTTAAAAAAATAAACAATGCTGAACAAGAGAAGGCTTAAAATCACCTTGTGATACATGAATACAAAGTAGTTTTGGAAGTGGATATAAATATGTCAAAAGAAAATGTTCTTGTATTTGATAATGGAGTTGACAATGACATCGCAACGCTATACAAGCTGATGATACCACAATATACAGACTCGAACCATGTGGGAAACAGATTTTAAGGCTGAATCAAAGAGAAAATCTCAGGTGTGTGTGCCATTATGTTTCCAGCATAAGCTGAGGCATGAGCATAACTGAATTAAAACATAAAATGCACAAATTGGACACCATCATTATCCCTTCAAAAGAAATCAGAAAATAAGATAATAGCAAGGAATTGCTGTGACACAAAGAAGAAAAGCTTCAAGGATGTGAACAGAAACACATTCTGAAAGCAGCATTAGTCGGTGCATTCATGGCTGTGGTCCAGCGGAACTATTTCTCCCTTAAACACATAAAAAGAAAATTTGAAACCAAGCAAACCATTTGTAGAAACAGAATATTTGAACAAAAGAAGCAGAAAAAGCTCATAATCTGGTTGGATGTATGCAATTAGGGCAGTCAAACCCCGAACCCAACGTAACACAACAAAGCACATAAGAGCATATTCTCTAATGCTTGGTATTAATACATAGAGAACCAGGCCCCCTTTCATTTCAAAAGCCTTTTAAAAGCAATAAAAAAATAGCTACAATAAATGTAGCACAAAATGTGCCATGGTGCATTTGAAAACAGCAAAAATACTCAAGTTGTTGAACTCATTTGAACTCGCAAAGAGTTCAGTGTTCTGTGAATACAGGACACAGATGCAAATCCCGCTCTGGGGTTGGAAATGGGCTTGCCTGACTCCAAAGGCACGTTCCCAGAGACAGAGCAGGAATTGAGCAACAAGACAAAACAAACAAACAAAAAATACCACTAACTAAGAAGCAAGCGGAACAGAGAAAAAGGGAAACAGTACCTCTCAAACCAACCCCACCACCACCACTACCAAACTTCTGGGTCCTCCTTTAGGAAAAACCTGAGATTTTCTTTTTTTTTTTCCAGAACAGATTCAAGTTCATCAGTTCACTTCTAGTCTTCCCCCTACTCCAGGAAATCACCTTATGTACAATTAAGATGGGTGGTAAGGAGGTTCCCAACCCACTTTAAAAGTCATAACCACAGGAGAATGATTTGCCATCATTCAAAACTCCCTCCCTCCTCTCCCCAGCAAAGGCATATTCTCCTTTTGCATGTTTTCAGACCAGACTGGAGCAGGGATCTGGGTGGGTGGTTGACTTCCAGCACAAACACCTCTGAAAGCAAGAGACCCATTAACTGGGCAGCACTTTGCAGATCCTAGAACAGGTCTGCAAACTACAGCCAAGGGCCAAGTCCAGCCACTGCTGTCTTTCTAATAAAGTCATATGGGAACACAGCCAGGCCCATCTTTTAGGTATTGTTCATGGCTGTTTCACACTAGAATAGAGCTGCAAAGCCTAAGTATATTTACTGTCCGGCCCTTTAAAGTTTGCTGATTCCTGGAGCAAAGCAAACTCTAGTGTGTAAGTGTCAAACTCAGCCCACAGCTTGTTTAGAGAATCAAATTCCAGGACCCTCCCTGAGACATTCTGACTCAGGGGGTCTGGAGAGGCCCAGCAATCTGCATTTTAACAAGCTCAAAGAGGGGAGCAAGCCACATTCTGAGAAACTATAGGCTTAAAAGATGTCTTTAAAAACAGAAATTTAAAAAGCCAATAATCATAATACTAAAAGATCACTTGCCTTTTTGAAGCAAGGAAAGACTCAAAACCTGGGTTTGCCCAGCGCTTTCCAAAAGAAAATTTTCTAGAACTGGAAAGTGCAAAGGCCAAAAAACACCTGTTCAATCTTTTAGGCTTACCTGTGCTTTGCAAAGATTAATCATTTCCACTAAAGTTTGCTCAGCCATGCTCTCTAATTATTAGTGAGGCACTGCTCTCAGACAGGGAGACCATTTTCGTTTCCATAACAACTTGGTTCAGACTTCGGTTCAAAAAACACACTTGCAAAAAAGAGGTGAGCAGCCAGCCTGACTCTGCGTGTGTCAGCCAGAAAAAATAGCCTTGCGGTAACTCACAACCTTCCACAGCACATTAGCAACCCTTCTGAAAAACCTTTTAATCCCAAGATTGCACTATTCCTAAGTTTTCCTGTGATGGGCTATTTTAATACTAATTGTTGCCTGAATCATGGATCAGACTAATAATATAAGGTAATAAGGTGCACTTTAGACAAGGATAGACAATGATGTAATTTTTCCCCAAAGGACCAAAAGGGAAGAACTCAGAGATGTTCAAAGGATGTTTAGTACAAAAAGAGTTCCAGGGGCAAATAAATTAGAGAAATCCTGGTTGAACAAATTAAACATCTTTCTCCACTGAGACTTCACAGAGCTTTAACCTCGCTAATGTGGTTTTCTGTCTCTCCCAGATTGGAGGGGTGGTTTCATTTCCAATCATAACCTTCAAAAGCCCAGAGTTGGTATCTTTGCATTTGGATCCCTAACTCCCTGTGCCCAAGTAACCTGGTCCCACTCTTCTCAGGGCTTTCAGTATTAGAACTGGGACAGTCCCAGGCAAACCAGGGCAGTCGGTCACCCCACTGGGCCCTCTCTGCACATGGACAGACTTTCCTTAGAATACCTGACTCTTGTACTGAAGTCAGTTGGGTGTTAGTCCTCCTGACTGGAGAGAAGGTAATGGACTGGCTCTAACCCCAACATCGACTAAAATGCCAAACACAAGAAACATGCTCAATAGGTGTATCTTGAATGATGAATTAATGAAATAGAAAGCAGAGGGTCCTTTTAAACCAGGCCCGCTCCTCCTATTCAGTCAATACTACTAAGTTGAACTATATGAAGTCACTGTTTTTGTAGGTTAAAAAAAATGGTCAATGTCAAGAATTTCATGTTTCAACCTAATTTACACATTTTTATTCTAGAACTGTGGTTTGAGTGTGCAAAATATGTTACATACAGTTGGTAGCCACCTTCTCCATGTAGTCAGCATTAGGCACTGAGCCCACAGCACATGCCAAAAGCCTTGCCCAACTGGGTCTACATTTAAAGGGCCATTCAGACAGTGAGACCACCCTTTACTGTACAAAGGATGGAGCGGGAGATGCATAGAGTCCAAAGGGAAAACCCCACAATTCTACCCCATCCAAGCAGCATGCAGCAGTGCTGTGCGCAGGACCAGAGCGTGCCAAGGGCTACAAGTCAAAGGCTCAGCAGAAAACAAGCACACGGGGCCTGAAATGAATAACACGTTCTCTGCCAAATCAAATGAACACCTTTCAACATGGGTTTACATTGGCAGCCCAGGGAGAGTAAACAGCATTGCAGCATTTGGAAGCGAAAGGGGAGGTGCTGGACGCCTGAAGAGAGGCACTGGGAGGGCAGAACTGCAGGGCAAACATCGCTCAAGATCCATCCCTCAGCTGTGCAAAGGCATGTGTTTGATGGACTTGTGGTGCTTTTTCAAAAAAGAGGCCATTCATGAAAGCAAGAGAGCCTTCTCTTTGGCCATTTAGAAGATACAACCGGAGGTCAGGAGGAGAGGAAAGACAGGGCATGCTCTTCTTTGGACTCTGGCTGAGGGAAGAAAGACACCCAAAGGCAGACAGAAATGAATGCTACAGAAACAAACAGACAAGAAGAGGAAGAAGAACAGATGAGAGAGGAAGATGGACAGAAACAGAGGAGGAGCAGATGGGCAGATGCATAGGGAGAGACACTACCAAGGATTTCAGCTTAGAATAATTTGAAGTTCAATGGAAAGACACCCCATGGAAGTCAATGGCATTTCTTTAACAGCCAGCGGTCGGTCCTTGACCATCCGGCCAAACATCCGGCCAAGAATAGAAGAGAAAGAGCTCCACTCCCCAAACTCTGGCTGGAGGATTGCACGTTTTAAGCCTTTAAGCGGTTTGTGAGGCCTACCTTACCAAATCATTTGTGCTTCTAAGGATCAGGAGACATCTGTGTTTCTTTAATTAACCTTCATTTTGAACGATCACTTCTTCAATAGTTTTGAACATAAGCATTTCATGCCTGGAACGTGGAGGTTTGTAAACAGCCTGCCCTTCCTCTCTGATAGTAGGTTTGAATCAATTAGAATGACCTCGGACAGCTCGGAGTGCATCCAGGCATGAACAGTCCCACCGCCAGGGGTCAGCCCTGCCCCCAAGAAGTGGCAACTACAAAGTGTAGGGCCTCCAGGATGTACCCTGATGTACCCAGATGCCTCAGAGCATCTGATTTGAGAAAGCACCAAAGCTCTTCCTTAGGCTCCTTGTCAAGATCACTTTGGCACAGCAAACTAAGTGATCTCTCATGACAAACATCAAAGTGTATGCTACAACACTTACAGAATTCAGAAAAGCCCTCATTGATAGCTTCACTGATCATTTAGCTATTCCTAAGAAATGCTTACAATCTTTAAGAAGTAAATGAAAGGCTCAGAAACAGGTCCACAAACATGCCTAAAATAGACACTCCTCAAAGATCCAGGCTGTAAGGTCCTTTGGGAACTTTTGACCCACGTGCCCTCCCCTGCCCCCCAACCACACTGTCAGGTCACCTGTCCAGTCTTTCTGTCAATACATAAGGTCTCCAATTACTCAGACTAAGGTTTTTATAAAAATTACTCCAGCTATCCTTTTTTTCTGGTTTAAAATATCTGACAAAGCCTAGAGAAAAACTAAAATGTACTGACATGGCAAAAATAACAAAATCTACTCATTTATCCAGCTAAGTTCAAGATTGACAAAAATCAGATTTTTTAAATAGAATAGAAGCTTTAAAATGTACACTTGCTGGACTTCATATAAAAAGCTTTTACTGAGCAAAATTGATTCCAATAGAAGAAAGGTTTACTTACTCATCTGCCCTTGGGTGATATCGCTGAACCAGAGAAAGGGTGGGAGAGAGGAAGAGAGGGAGGAAAGGAAAAAGGGAAGGAGGGAGGGAGGGATATTTCTTGACTCTCCTGGGGCAAAATTCTCAATACAGAAGAGGTCCACAGCAAATCTGCAATTCCAAACTGTGCCACACACGTCCCAAACCTGGTCATTAAAGCTTGTCTGGGTAAGGAATATTTTTATCACATACATTGTTTAATTTTTATCATGCTTTGAATTCTATTCATAATCTATTCTGTACTAGGAAATCAGCAAACTTCTGCTCCTAATGGGTCTGACGTGGAAAACTCTACCTGAAGGGCAAATTGTCTTGGTCCCCTTTTCACTGGGTCTCTTGGCAAAGCCTGTTGCTGGGCTGGCCTATTTCCAGGCCACTTTCTCCCTCCACTCTTAACCTGGATAGCTCATTCTCATCATTCAGATCTTGGCTGAAATGTCACCTCCTCAGAGAGAGGTCTTCCTTACCACATTATATAAAAAATGTCCCCCACCCACTCACCATCACCATCATCACCACTACACACACACACACACACACAGACACACACACACACACACACACACACACTTTTTTAATCACTGTTCTGTTTCTCCCACTAGACTGTAAGTTCCATGAAGGCAAGGGTTGGCTCCCAATAGAATTGCAATAATAAATTGTATAATAAAGACGCAAAAGAGAATCAGAGATGATGGCTCACTGAGCACAATGTAACTCGGTTCCTTTCCAAGGAACAGGAGGCATTATTTGCAGTCTTTGAAGTCTAGAAAAAAGCTCTATATCCTAAAAATAAACCCCCTTTACTTGAGCTGGGCATGTCTCTTTGCTACCCAGACAGCACTGCCCACTCCTCAGTCAGGCTGTTATTTTCTTTACAGGTTCAGGTTCAGACACTGACCATTTTTCAGCCTTGACACTTTTGCTGAAATTTGAATTACTGTGTTTTTGTAGGGTTTGATTTTTAGCTTTTCAGTTTTGTGTTTTTAAGACCAAGGATGATTGGGGGCTCTCATTCCACAATACACTCAACAGCACACAATCAGTCTCCAACAATAAGCAGCATCCCCTCTGCCAGTTTTGAAGCGTATTCCTGATCATATTCCTCACCATCCTGAACTGTCCACTTCCATCACAGTCCTGGGCATGAGGCAATACATAACAACACTGGGAGGGAATTTCAGGCCAGCACCCAGAAGAACTTCCTGGCAGGACAGTGAGAGTACAGAATAGAGCCTTTGGGATGAATTATTTACATCAGTTTTCCTGGCACTGAACATTAAAGTAGGTAAAGCCCCCAAAGTCTGCTCTGCTGAGCCTCTGGAAATCCTGGAGCACTAGCCCAAGCCACCTCAAGGGCCTTCTTTTCTTCTCTGATTTGCATCAATTTGTGAATTCATTTGCATAAGCAAACTCCAGAGAGTCAACAATCCAGCTCCAAAAGCACAGCCTTGGCCAGGTGGTCCAGGGCCGGCCACAGTAAGTAACACTGGCAGGAGTGCTGATAAGGCTGTGGACGTTGGCAAATATGCCTGGAATCTATTTGGATCATAAATAGAATTAAGCCAGGTTTCATGAAATGGCTCCTCAGCACCCACAGCATCATGGGAGGTGAGCATCCTTGCATTCTAAATCTGGGGTCTCCATTTAAAACTGCAAACAACTCCCACCCCCAAATCACTCTAACGTATGCAACATTACTTCTAGATTGTTCACTCATCTTCACATTTTAAAAGACAAGCACCCCAATCAGAGAGAAAATTCAAATGCTAGTTTTGCATGAATTAACAAAACAAAACCTACTGGCCATTATGCAAATGTAACATAATGTCAGCACAAGTGAATGTAAGTTACACACTCATTCATTCCACAAGCATGTGTGTAGAACCTACAGTGTCCCAGATTCTGTGCAGGCGGCTCCCACTGACCTCATTTTCACTGCTCGCTTTAACTCTTCCCCTTCTCAAAATCTATTCCTTCTGTCCTAAGGAGGCAAATCTAACAGTCCCGGGTTGGCGCTATTGAAAGGCTCACTAACAAGCAAAACATGTGAAAGGAGAGAAAGGAAGAGAAATGTTGATAAAAAATAGAGAAGAAATGAGCGAAGGAAAGGGCTTAGGGCAAAAATGAGAAGAGAGTGGATTGATGAAGAGGGTCTTAGGAAAAAAGGAAGACGAAGAAGAGACTGCCATTTATGGAGGGAAAAGTGAATACAAAGAAGAATCAATAAACCCAGCACTCATCCCCTCATTAGGTGAGACTTGAGCAAATCACTCAGAATCTAAAGGAAGCCCTTTAAGATCCTCTCCTCCAATTTCATCCAGATTGCCTCACCCCAATGTGAAGCTTCCTACCACATTCACAACCAAATGGGCTTCCATTCCAGCTTCTGCCTGAGCCTCTCTAGTGAAAGCACCTCACTCTCCCACCAGGCAACTTTGTCTACACTGGACATCCATTCTCTCCCCACCCCTACCACCAAATGAAGGTAGTGAACAAGATGAGTTCAAGACTCCATCCCCTGCCTCCCACACTCTCTGATTCTAAATGTTGGCTCCATTCTTAATCAATAACCCCAACATCTGAACATGGTCCTCCTTAACCTCACCAAGACATCATTAGAGCCCTCCATCTTGAATGCACTCTCTCCCAAGCTTCAGCTGTCATTGTACATCTCCATGTTCTGTAGTTTAGTTGTAATTTTGATGTGGTTGTGGGAGGAGGTGATTGTAGCATTTACCTACTCTGCCATCTTTACTAGAAGTATCTAATTTGTTTTTTCATAAGATCCCCCCATAAGAGAAACAAATGTAATACTGCCACTGAAACGAGAGATAGGTAGGAGAGAGCATGGTGCTGTGGTCTCTAGAGTGACAGGTGAGCCAAGACCTGTAGGATGAGCAGTGTCAGTGCTTCCATACATCCAGCCTATCAGGCATACTATCAGTTTCTGCAGGAAGTGCTCAGCCCCTTCCCATATAGACCACATAGTCTAGTTGAAGAAAAGACTAGTGAACAGTCAATTAATTGTAGTATAGTGTGGTAGGCTGCTGGATAAAGGTCAACCCAGAGGGCTAGGTAGCACCCAGTGGAGTGCCTAACCAAACCAGGAGGCCAGGGAAGGAGATGACCCCTTGGTTGAGATTCAACATCAAGTAGGAATTAGCTGGGTAATGAGATACTGGGGAGACAGGAATAGGATATTCCTGGTAGAGGGACCACAATCAGCAAAGACTCTCAGGTGAGAAGGTGCTTCATGTCACCTTTTCTGTGTGCTAGGGGAATCAACTGAGGCCCAGGTGACCCTGCCTTTTCTATGGGGCCTTATACTCTGCCCTCCTTCTTTTTGTCTTTGCAGGAATTCCACATGTTTGTCTGGTAGGCATGTTGATTCCACACGCAAATCTCAACCTTCAGAATACTCCCTACACTACTGAAATGTGGTACAAGCCCTGTCATGCCAAGGGTTTAACACATTGAGCAAGCAGTTGGAGCTCACCCACAGATGGGGTTTTCTACCCACCTTTCCTCCCCCTGGGGATTCAACTGGAGTTACCTTTGTTATTTTGCCTTCTCTGCTTTGCAGTTTCCTTCAGATCCATGTATCTGCCCTTTGTCCAGATAGCTCGTAAGGCTTGGAAGAATTTTTTTCCTCTGGAGTCAATTTTTAGGTCACTCGAAAGTTCAGGAAGGGAAGGTATGGTAACCTTCCATCCTTGCTGCATTTCCTGGAGGTGGATACTCTGTGAAAAGGCTTGGTGTGTCCTCAGCCCTTGCTCGTCATTCCTCCGTATGGTGTACATGGGAATGCCCATCTCCAGGCCGGCCACTTCCAGGATATGTGGCCCTGCACAAGTTAGTTAACCTCTCTGTGACTTAGATTCCTCTCAGGGTCCTTATGTGGATTCAATGAATTAAAGTGCAAAGCACTAAACCCAGGGCCTGGGCCAAGGTAAGGACTCAGAAAACAATATCCATATCCATGACTTCTGTTACCACTGCTTCTACCTTTCCTTGAGGCTGAATAGAGAGAAGAAGCCAGAAAACCTGGGTTCTAGTCCCAGCTCTGCCTCTTAACTAGCTGGGTGAACTAGAGCAAGACACTCTACTTTTATGAATCTCATTTTTCTTTTCTGTCAAACAAGATTGATGAATGAGTTCAGTCTTTTTAACAGAAACTTAAATGGCATTTGGGGAGGGACAATTTCTGGTTGTGGGGGACAATTCTTTGTGTGTCCACACTAAATACCAGTGGCCTCTCCCACATTGCTACAACCCCAAACAGCATCGCCTACCAAATATTTCTAACTGTCCCCGAGAGTTGGTGATGGCACTGCCCCAGTTGACCACCACTGAATCAGCTCATCCTGAGCTTTCATCCTGCCTGACATCCGGTACGAGTGGCAGAGTGAGTATCCAACAGGGCAGTTATACAAGGAACAGTTCCTAGGGGCCCTCTGCTCTTGTGATTCGGAGACAGCTTCGTTTCCTCTGACGCAGAAGCTTCTTGGCCCCCATATATGGGGTTCCCAACAAATGAAAACAAAAACCTGATTTTGTTCTAAGGATCCCTCTTTGTCCCCATTCTTGACAATTGATATATGATGCCCTCCTGGGAAAGTGGAGAAGCAACCATATGATCACTGAAAATACTTTTGACCCAGTGGTCTAACTTGAAATGTGCAACCCAGAAAAAAGATCCACAGACAGAGGTGCCTTGAGTGTGCTGCTAAGAGAGGAGCCCAGATGTGCAATGATCGCAGCTGAGCTCCCAAAATCCTTGTCACCTTGTTTGCCAAGAGCCATTGAGATGGGCAGGGGCTTTGTTCAAACCCTTGAAATTCGCAGCATGGATCCACGTGGAGCTGGCTGCATTTCCTTTCAGACCGTCTCAACATTTCAAAGGAAGTCCAAGGCTGGAAACTTGACCTTGGTGGACTTTTCTTTGCCAGCTGGTGCTTTGAGGACCATTGGCAGCCTGAGTCCATCATGTCCCTTTGCCCATTTGTTCTCTGGAGGTTGACAAGCCTAAATTATAATGCTCCTTACTGAATACCATTAATCTTAAGCAAGCAACTTATTGTAAGTTATTAGCAGCTCACCTTGAATTCTGTGAATAGAGAAGAAAATTACCCGCCTGTCCAGAGCCCCTTGTTAGTTGAATATGTGGCGGAAGATTACAGAGAGTGTCATTAACTTCTAGATAGGGGAGTTTGTTGTCCCTTTTTATTTTTATTTTATCCCTAGATGTTCATCTAATTAAATTACTTAAATTTGGTAATTTGGGAGAAGATTTTCCTTTCTTCCTTGATACCTTTAATCGCAAACATCTTAATTAAAAAGCTGTTAGTGGTGCCTCTGCCTCTGTGGTGCTTAATTTATAGAAGATGAATTTTAAAGAGTTTGTTGCATTTATCAGACTATTTCATGAATCTTTGGAAACATTTTTAATGAGTTCTTATGGGACTCTCTGTGCAACTTTTTAGTGCAGAGAGGTCCAGATGGCTGACGTAATAGTCTGAAAAATTCTGACATCTTTATTTACATTTGATAATGATAGATTTTAGGTCATTTCTCCTATCAAAGATATCCTGATGAAAGTTAACATTTGGAGGAAAATTTCATGAGTTATAATATTACCTGGATTACAGTTTTTTTCTTAAAAAAAAAATAAAGTCTAGTAAGATTGTTTTGAGGAAAAGGACTGTGACTCAGCCTTTGGATCTAGAGGGAAGTTTCCCCCACTCCCTGTGTAGAATGAGCATTTCTACTTACACAGTATCTGCTGGTTCCTGTCTTGTACTTCATTCCCTCTGTCTCGTTTTCTGAGTTCTTCCATCATCCCTTTGAGTTATTGACACAGCTGTATTTTCCACTAGATCATGAGCTCTCTAACAGTGTTTAAATATCCCCAAATCAGGCACATAATCGGCCCACAGTAGAATGTTTTCAGTAAAGGTTTGTCAAATGGAAAAAATGTGTAATTTCCTTAGCCTTGCAAAAGCATTGGTATGTCCCAACAGTCAGATTGGACATGATACCCTTCAACTATGATTACTTATCCCCAGCTTTCTGCCTTTCTCTCATTGAGACATGGCATCTCCAGTGGGTTCCTTACACCTCTGGATCAGTTGTTGTCATACATGACAACAGAACAACCATCATTGAGATCCACTTGAAGTCTAGCGGAACAGAAGTCCTATAAATAAGGATATACCAGAGCCACGTCAAGACTGGTAGGAGGGGATAAGACTGGTAGAAGGGGTGGAGATGCAGAACAGGCTGGTCCCACACCCACATGTGATAGTTTAAAGTCCATAGAGATGTCTAGGCTACCCTGAGGTCTGCCCAGAGGAGTGAAGGGTCTCCACCTCACACCATGTTCCACAGTCCAGGGTACCAGTGCCAGTTAGAGAAGGTCCCACAACTTCTGGCTGTGAAAAACAGTGGGGATTATGGTCGAGGAAATTGTGGCTAAATGAGACAGGGGGCTGCTGAAAACCCAGGCATTTCTCTTAAAGGGCCCACACACCGACTTACTCACTGATGGACTCACTTTGAGCTCCAACCCCGGGTCTTCAGTTCAAACAGCACCAGTGACATGAGAATAAACTGAGTTGTCTGGCTTCAGGATGGGCTGGAGGGGCAGCTTTCTTCCAGACAAAAGTGCTGGCAGAAGCCATTGTAATTTTGTTGAGACAACCGCCCACCCAGCCTGTAGATGCAGGCAGGTGCCAAGTCTCAGTCTCCATGAACCTGGCTAACATCATTCATCTCTCCCTGGTAATTCCCTGAGACCCCGCTCCACCCAACTTTCGGGTCCACCCAGGCCACTTCCGGTGGCTTTTCCATACAAATGGTCTATCTTAGTTTGTACTACAGATTTTCTTAAACTCTCTCAAAGGTTCACAAACCCCAAACAAGCAGCATCTGGCCTCAGCACACCCTGTACCTCTTGCTAAGCGGCCTCAAGCCTGACACCAGCAGCAGCCAGCCTTGGTTCACAGCTTAAGCTCTCCCACACCTGCAGATCACTTTGTACCTCATGCCAGGTGGCCTCGGGCAGGACATAGGCAACAGTTAACCTTGGCCTGCACCAGAGTCTCCCCTACAAGAGGCCCTGGAATGAACACACACAGTTGCCAGCTTCAGGCTGTGCCAGAGCACCATTCAACCACCTCTACAAATGACACACCCACAGGACAGACTCAGCAGGCAGCACAGCCCCACTAAACAAATCCTGCTTCATGGAGTCAAATCCTACACAACAGTTCCTCAAATGTAGTCATGGGCAGACCTCCTAGCCAATCAGCCTGAGGGTCAATCCTCCCCATTAATGTCCCAACAGCAATCAAGGCTCAACTACAATAGTAGGGCACACACAACCCACACAAGGGATGCACCTGGAGCACCTGGCTCTGATGAACAAGGCCCCACTGGATATCTATTACATGAGGCCACTCACCAAGACTGGGAGACATAGTAGCTCTACCTAATACATAGAAACACACATGGGGAGGCAGCCAAAACAGGGAGACAAAGAAACATGTCCCAAATGAAAGAACAGAACAAAATTCCAGAAAAAAAACCTAAACAAAATGAAGACAAGCAATCTACCAGATGCAGAGTTCAAAACACTGGATAAAACAATGCTCAACTAATTTAGGAGAAGAATAGATGAACTCAGTGAGAACTTTAAGACATAGGAAACATAAAAGTGAACATAGAAAACATTTTTTAAAAGTCAGAAATGAAGATTTCCGGTAAGATGGCGGAATAGACAGATGCTGTGCTGACTACCTCCCAGGATCACACCAAAATTACAAATAATTTATAAGATATTCAACCTCGGAAGTTCCCTGGACACTAGATGAGAACAACCTCTAAACAAAGGACTTAAAAAGGAGGCCACATCAAGTCCGGTAGTAGGGGCGGAGACGAGAGAGGGCAAACCCCGTGAGAGACACCTCAGCGGTGGGGAGGCTTCTCCAGTTGGGGGAGAAACCCTCAGGCCCCACAGCGTGCTCACCACCCCAGAGTTACTTTGCCGGGAAGAGGAGTTCTACAATAGCTGGAAGTAGAAAATAGTGAGGACTCTCTTTGTTCAATTCGGTGAGGTTGAGGGCAGCTGGAGAAACAGTAGAACCAGCAAACCGACTGGCGCGCTGGTGAACACTCACCCGGTTCCTGGTGGAGGGAGTAGCTTTGTGAGCGGGGCCCAGGAGCCTGCAGGAAGGACTGAGCTGAGTGCCTTTGGCGCGAGAGCTAGAGGTTTTTGGGACCATTGTTCCCCTGGTGTGGAACTTGCACACAGTAGTGCACAGGAGGCCGCCATTTTTTCAGGGCTGGGCACTCCCGCAGAGGCTCAGGTCTGGGACTGCATTGGTCTGCTGGAATTGGCGCAGGAGTGCGTGTGTGTGTGTGTGTGTGCGCGTGCGTGCGTGCACATGCAGCCTTAGATCCCCACCCTCCATATTGTTTGTGCTGCATAGCCAGGGAAACGCCAGGCAAGCGCGCTCCGACTACAACAGACTGCTTATTGAGACCCGAAAGTGCGCGACTCGCCTTAGGTCCCCGATTTCCACACTGCATGTGCAGAGTTGTCTGGGTGGCAATTGGCTTTCGGGCTGCTCGGCCTGATCTTAGAGCGGCTGATAGGGACAGGCTGAGACAGGGAGTTTTCCTGGGAGTGTAGGGCCGTGAGCTGTGCGCCTGCGTGATTCGGCCAGGGCTTTCCAGGCGAGTTTGTGTGGGTTGGCTGCCGATGCAAGAGTGCATGCTGCTCTGATTTGGTGGGGGCCACTGACCACACCCTGTGGTGCCTTGGGGGCCTACCCCGCCCACCTAGAGCTGTGTTGCCAGGGGCACCCTTAGCCCCTGGTCCCTAGCTCCTACCTCTCCAGGCCACAGAGGGTTTTTTGCAGTAGCAGACAGCCCGCAACAACCGGTGAGGATTTTTGGTAGTGAGCACGGTTCCAGAGCACACAGCAACTAATTGTGGGAAGCTTAATTCAACTCTAGAGGGAGGTCGGTGCATGACTAAGCCCTCCCCCGCAACAGCTGGTGCTGAGTCGCCCAGAATCTCTCTATTGCTGAACAAGTGGTCTGCAGATTAAAGCGGACAGAGAGCCCCTCCCCACCCTTTTTTTTCTTTTTCCTTTTTTTTTTCTCTTTTTCTTTTTTCTGTCTTTCTAGGTGATCTAATACATCAAAGCAATCAGAGTGACAGCCAGAATGAAGAAACAAAGAAACATGTCCCAAGTAAAAGATCAGAACAAAACCTCAAAAAAAGCAACTAAATGAAACAGGTATCCAACCTTTCAGAGACACAGTTTAGAACACTGATGATAAGAATGTATCAGGGACTTAAGGAGGACATAAAGAAGGATACAGAAATCATAAAAAACAACCAGGTAGAACTAAAGAATACAATAACTAAAATGAAGAACACACTCGAAGGAATCACCAGTAGATTAGATGAAGC